>NW_020291673.1:100580-313083 GCF_003184785.1 Aspergillus japonicus CBS 114.51
AGCTGGGTGAGGTGTTGTTTTGTTTCGATGTCTTTGAGAGTTTATGAGGTTGTGGGTTGGTGGGGGGTGATAGTATTAGAAGGTCTATCTCCCGGGTGTAACAACAATATGACACGGCATGCATGTCTTTGGTCTATCATTTTTGAACCACTCGCATTCCGACAGGGCGTCTTACAAAACTCCCTTGGTACTCACTACATCGCCCGCGCCGACCTCGCCTGCAACCCGTCTCGTGCACGCCGCCCGGATCGCCACGGCCAGCGCCTTGAACGCACTCTCCGCCCGGTGGTGGTCGTTGTCGCCATAGGTGCACCCCACGTGCAGCGTCACGCCGGCCGCCTGGGCGAAACTCTGCAGACCGTGGGTGATCATCTCCGTGCTCAGGTCCCCGATCTTCTCCCGCCGGAATCCCAGGTTGATGACGGCCCACGGCCGGCTGGACAGGTCGATCACGGCCCACGACAGCGCCTCGTCCAGCGGAGCGTCCCCGCGGCCGAACCGGGCCAGAGACTGTCGCGCGCCCAGAGCCTCGGTGAATGCCGATCCCACGGCGAGGAACGTGTCTTCGGTGGTGTGGTGGTCGTCGACTGTTATCGCACAGAAAAAAAGACAGTCAGTTCATCACCTCTTTTTTCTAAGAACAAGAAAACAACGCAGGCCCCCGCTTCGAGGAATCGGTGAGAAACGTACTGTATAGATCCCCCTTGGCGCGGACCGCCAAACTCCAGCCCGAGTGCTTCGCCAGCGCGTGCAGCATGTGATCCAGGAACCCAATGCCCGTGCTCACGGTGATCTGCTGCGTCGGGGTGAACTGGGTGGCGTGCGCGGCATCCTTGGGCGGGACAATGCCTTTCTTCGCGGCTTCGGCCTCCTCGGGGTCGGTCGGGGCGGGGAAGTGTTGGCTGGGTTTGTAGGGGGGCAGGATGCCGCCGTCCAGGGAGAGCGAGACCTGGATCTTGGTCTCGTTGGTGTTGCGGGAGATGGATGCGGTGCGGGCGGGGAGAGACATTGTGAAGTGATGGGGTTCGACCACAGCCGTATGAATCTTTTCCTATTGCTTTTTTGGGGGCTGAAGATGAAATGCTTCGTGGGCGACGGATGCGATTGTCAATTGGTAGGTTGGCTGGGCTCAATCCTGGATTCAACCTGGAGGCAGTGGGCAGTGGATTCTGTCCGGTGCGGTGCGGTGGAGTGGATTGAAATCGAGGGGCGGTGATTCGATTAGGTACCTACTCACTACTCACTAGGCACTCACTCACTTCGCGGGGCGGAACAAATCCCGCCCGCATTCCAGTCGGAAGTTCAGTATTTCCGCGGCGGGATATGCTTGCCTTTCCCCTCTCCCCGGGATTCACTGCGTCATATGATGGCCCTTCAATTTCTTTTTGTCCTGCATGAACCGAGTTCAAGTTGTCGCATTCACACCTCGTGCTGTCTCCCTTTTATAGTAACTGATTGAACCTACTGGATCTACTTTCTGCATTGATAGCTTTTATCTTCGCTGGATCAGCATACTCCCGATACACTCCCGCCAATATGCCACCCCCCTCCTGGCAGAGGCATGAAGTTGAACCGCCCGAGCACATCACCTCCGAGGCCGTTCGGGGGTTTCTTACGGGTGCATTCCGAGTATGGTTGATATCTTCCCCGGGCTGCTCCTCCAAGCTGTTGACCCCGATCATAGTTCGGCTCCGTCTCAATCATCGCACACATGATCATGATTCTCCCACATCCCTTCAAATTCTCCCCCGCATCGTCCGCTCCAGTCCCCTCGCAACCTCCCAACTCCCCGCGCCCGAAACAGTCGCCATTCTCCAAAGAGTACATCCGTTCTCGACTGTTCCATCGTCCGCTGGAGGGCTTCTCTGACTGGCTGTCTCCGGCCTCTCGCGTCTATCGCGGACTGACGCCGCAATTCAAAGTCTTCCTGCAAATCGGAGCCATGACGCTCGGTGGATATATCTGGGCCGAGAAACGGGTGGATGAGTACATCAAGTTCGTGCGCAAGGTGAAACGGGCGGAGAAGCTTCAGGCCGAGAGAGCTGCCAAGGGTCTCGACTAGGTTGGTATGTCCTCGTCAACTATACCCGGGGCGAGGCGGACTGCGCCGGATCCATTTGCAGCGACCAGCGACCGCGACCGCGACAGTAGCCAGAACGAAGATAGAATCGACCACCTAGACTGACTTTCCCACCTACAGCATAGCCACTCTTCGGCAATCTCCATCCATGCTCCACTATATCGCAACTTCCGTGTTTGAAGGGTTCTCGCGAAACGCACTTCCCCCCAACCTGGAACACGCTACCAAAGCCAGCGCCGGGATCGCTCAGCCACCAAGGGTCCAGCCGATGGCGAACTAGAGCAACCACGGAGATGGATGGGTAAGCCAGCAAACGACCACCCACCAGGGACTGACTGACAAACCGCCGAGACCAAAAGGCTGACCGGTCTGACCTGCCATTGTGGAGAGCCGGGAGGATCATCGGGTACGCGAGCCGGCCTGTGGTATACATTGTACGGAGCAGATCGTGAGTTAAAATGAGAGGAGCCCGATTCAGGGGTAAATACGATCCATTGGAACGGGCGTTCGCTGGAAAAGGGTTCTTGGCCTCCCTGCACCATCATCTTTGCTTTTTCTTTTTCTTTTTCTCGTGCCCCCTTAGCCAAGCCTCAGTGCCGAACAAGAACAGAGGGGGGGAAAGGACTAAACGAGGCGGTGAAAATACAAGACACATGTCAAACAGTCCTCAACATCAAAAATAAAATCCCAACCGACCTGGCTAGAACATCGTTGATCTCTTGTCCTCGCGCGGCCATGTCATGCCAGAATAGCTACGATCCAGACCGTGGGCACCAGCTCCGACCCTAAACCGGCGTAGTCCAGTCGACTAGTTCGATTTAGTCTACCGAGTAAGAGATGATGCAGGCCACTGGGGCCAAGTGGAGCTTCTTCTGTTCTAGCTCGACAGGCGTCCGGCGTCGCGCCAATGACGCGGCTGGAGATCGGCTTCTCGAACGCGTTTCATACTTTGCAGTTTGCACTGAGTCCACCGTTGATCGCCTGGAGGGGGGGGGCGCTTCTGAAGTATCTGGGGTGCTGAGTGGGACTTAGAGGAGGGGGGGGAAGAGGGAAAAGAAAAAATAAAAGAGGAAGACGAAGAGAGGGAGAGAGCTACGATTGAGCATGTACGAGGATCTCTACGGTCGGGGAGAGTATCTGATTTGTATTCCCTTCATTAAGCGAGCGGCGAAAGTGACTACTCGGTGGAAATTTCGGCTGGAAGAAGGCAACCCGAGATGAGCACGGAGCCAGTTAGGCTAGTGAGGCGGTCCGAATTGCTATCTATTGTTGGTCTAGCTGGTCAGGTATTGTGGAAGTGCTGCCCTGACAATTGTTCAGTGACATTGAACCATTGAACAATATGAACAATAGAGGACACCTGAATAAGTACAGAGTACAATACACAAAGTCATAGGTAGAGACCGGGGGAGGGAACCTTTTCCGTCCCCGAGTCAGGCCGTTTTGGTTCTCCCTCACATATCCTCTCCTCGTTGTCCCCATCCTCGTTGTTACAATATTACTACCCCCCTAATTTCCCCTCACTTAGACTGATACAATATGACTTCAATTCCACCCAACAATTGGATTTGAGTTTACTTCTCTCGTCACATTTACATGGTGGATGCTGTTCGCAGGGGGTTGGCAGGGTTTGTTGGACGATCGTTTGCGGGAAAGACACTCGTCACTGACATCATTTTGCCTGGATCCGGATCCAATAATTGATAATCTCCGGATTGTCCCTGTCAGGAACACTGGCACTGGAACTGGAACGCTAATGCTAATTTTCCAGTGGTAAACAATTGCACAATTGCACAATCGCTTTGAAGCTGTACCTGAGTACCTGAGTACCTGAGTACCTGACCTGCTGTTTGCATCGCTTGCTTGCCTCATCCGGGCGCCTTCAATTGTCATTGCCATTGGCATTGTCACCGTTGCTCGTGGCCCTCCCGTGGCAGCTCCATCCTCCTCCCAGGGACTTGCCACCCAGACCAGACACTAGTTAGCAAAACTCTTATTACACAGATTGGTGAGCTCTTCTTCTTCTTCTTCTTCTTCTTTTTCTTCTGCTTGTGTCTCGCTCTCTCTTTCTCTCTTCCCCCTCGTGGGATTGACAAGCACCTTCCGCGTCCGACCATCTGAGATTTGACAGGTTGTGTGAATGTACGGATTACTGTATGAGAAATCATCACGGTGACGACGACCTCATCTCCCGGCTGGATCTACACGTCTATCAAGTTATACTCTAAGTAGATCGCCGTCCACTCCGATCTTCCCATTCCCCTCTTTCCCCCCCCCAATCCAATCCCCATTTAAACCAACTGACGGTCTCCGTACTTCTATCCACGGGTCTGGGGGTTTGCTTTGCTGGTCCTTGTTTTGACCTCCTCCACACATTCTCTTCTTCTGCTATCTGTTTCTATATCATTCCGTTTGCACACAATCTGATTTCCTTGCTTCAAGTCGAGTTGTCTTCTGCAATTGCTGTCATTACGTTTGTTGCGAAGGTCAACATTCGATTTCCTCTCTTTCTCTTCCCCCCTTCGTCTTTGACTCCATCTGGTATCGAGTCTTACCGTGGACTACCTCCGTTCAACCTACCGATTTCGCAATTCCAACTGCCTTGATGGCTGCTGTATGTTCCACCTTTTTATTTTTATTTTTATTTTTATTTTTTTTTAAATTTTTTTCTATTATTTTCTCCTTCCCTTCCCTTCCCTCTCTCCTCCTGCCTTGTTCCCCCTCCTTCCCCCCCTGCCCGTGGCTCCTCATTTGGTGCATCCGCGCCCTGCTCCACCTCTCTAAGTCACTAGTCAACCGCTGGGGTTTCAATCACTCCTGCCTATGTCTTGCTCCAATCTCCTCTGCCCCAAGCCCATACTACCTAATGTTCTACTCCTCTTCCCTCTTTCTCTCTCTCCACTCTCCTTCCTTTCCACCCCCCCTCAAAATTTCCCTCTTATCGCCATCGGCCATGATTCATGCTAACAGTCGCCTTCCTTTCGCTTTTGGCACCTCTCTAGTGAGACCCCATTTTCGGCTTCTCAATGTGATATCCTTTCTTTAAAAAAAATCAATCTTACCACCACCACCACCACCACCACCACCACCATCGTACCACTGCTGCCGCTTACTGCCCGTGATTGCTGCAGCTAGCTAGCTAGCTAGCTTCCTCCATCCCTCCCTCCTTTCGCATTTCGAGCGCTGCTTCCCACCTTCTCGTCACCCCTTTTCTCCGCCCTCATCCTTCCCCTAAATCCCCGTCATGGCCGACCTTCTGGGGAAGAAAGAGCGGAGAAAAAGCCTGAGCGTCTTTAGCCCATCCTTCACAACCTCTTCCCTGTCCGACCCAGCAGTGCACCAGCGATCGCCCTCAGATGATGCTCAAGCCTCGAAAAAGAAATCACGCCGCAACTCTGGCTTCTTTGGGGTCCGGAACCCCAGTCCGCCAAGAGCCGGCACCAGCTACACCCTGCGTCGTCCCGGCACCGCCGATTCGGAATCGACAACATGCATGATGCCCCCGCCAGCCCTCGAGGGCCCGCGCTCTCGACGCAAGTCGATGCAGAAGAGACGGGCCTCGGTTTTCGGCTCGCTGCGGTCCCTTCATTCGTTGGAAGATGACGACCGATCCCTTGGCCGCTCCAAAGCCAGCTCCCTGGACGAAGACAACCCTGACATCCGACAAGGTATTGGCTCCATTATCTTGCACCATGGCGATGTCCAGATCACAGGCGGCATGTGGCGAAAGAAGAGTCACTACTTGGTCCTGACCGATACTCACCTGGTCCGGTTCAAGAACCAGAGCAAAGCGGCCGACATGTTTCCATCTATCCCGTCATCTTATTCCCGGTCTCTGGCAAGCAACCGTCAGTCCGTCGTCTCCATCAGCTCGATGCAGGACCCACAGCTGGGGGTGCCTGGCGATAACTCTTCCGGAATTGCCTTGAACAGTATTATTGCAGTTTACATGTTGGACGATGGTCGGCCGTCCTCCACAGTGGAGGTTGCTTATGTCGATGAGCGAGCACAGAAAGCTACCTTTATCCAGATGCAGACACCTGATTTCCAGGAACTCAACCTATGGATGGTGGGCATTCGCTCCGCGGCGGAGCTGATCCGAGGAGCAGACCCCTTACCATTTGACCGAAAGACGGTGGACTGTGTGGTGCGAATGCTGGACTACGAACGGGACTACGACCCCGAGACGTTTCGCATGTTCCGAGTCATCCAGATGGCATCCAGCAAATCTCCGACGCGGGCCTCGTCGGAGGATCTCACCAAACTCTCACCAACCGGCTGTTACCTTGCTCTGGGTTCTCACAAGCTCCACCTGATTCCCCTACACAAAATCTCCAGTCGCAGCTCTGTGGTATCGTTGAGCGACTTAGATGCTGCAACGTCCTTTGGACTCATGAATTTGACCTGCCTGTCGATGGAGTGGGGGGACGATAGCTTACATCTGACATTTCGATTACCCCTTCGCAAACCATTCTCCGTGTTCCTTGCATCCGTTCATTCTTTGGAGGTTGCCTTCTGGATCAGACAGCAGACGGAATTCTTGCGACCTTTATGGCTCAAGCAGCCGTATGACTTCATCGTTCCCCGAGACCTCGACAATGAGAACAACTTTCCCCCGGTAGACCTTGACGAAGATTTCGGTTGCTTCGACCGAACCTTGGTCGCTTATTCTGCCAGCTACGACATCGATACGTCTAACATCCGATACACGATTGACATGCAATGTGACGATGCTCCCTGTTTCAAGCTGTTGCCTCCTTCAGCACGGCGGAAGTATACGGCTCTGGAATTGATCGCCGTTCTGCGGGCCTTGCGCTACAACGAGTCCTTCCGTGCGATTTCATTCAGCGGAGTGAGCTTGGACGCCCTCCAGGGGCTGCGCGACACGCATGGCACAGACAAGGATGCTCTTCTGAGTCGTGCTGGTGCAACAATTAACATCCCCGGGCAAGAGAACCTATCTGTTCTATCTCAAGAAGTTCGGGCGTTAACACTGAAGAGCAAATGGCTCCGACGTCTTGACTTTTCCTATACACTGAGCCGCGTCCCTAAGTCTGATAGTGAAAGCCATGACCCCGGCTGTGGTATTCCAGAGGCGATCTTCCCGATCTGTCGCCGAGAGCTGACGAGCGTGGACTGGGTTGTTCTCAACGGCATTAAACTGGGAGACTCCGACTTGGACTATCTTGTCGATGCGGCCTCGCAGCGAGGAAGCCATATGCGGGCACTCGAAGTGGGCAATTGTGGCCTATCTGTGCACGATCTGGACTTGTTACTGTCAACCGTCGTAGCTCAATCGCACACATTGGAGGCGATCAACATTTCCGGCGTACAGGGCCGCCTGACCCCGGATATCCTTCCGCAGTATCTTGGCTACTTCAGCCACATCAAGACCCTGGACTTGTCGCGAATCTCGCGCACATCTGGCCCGGAGCCGCTCCTCACGCCTGAGACGTTGATCAACTGGCGCCTTGAGGAACTTTCACTGAGCCGGACAGCCGTCAACCGGCAGACCGTTGACGCCATTGCCACGTATTTGGCTAGCGATCGCTCCCAAGGCTTGCGCGTTCTCAAATTCGACCAGTGCGGTCTCAGTGGTCAGGACGTGGCGATCTTCCTGCATTCTATGGCGATGCTTGAGTCTCGCAACCTGCATCTGCATGTGAACGAGAACCGACTTGATCAGGGTTGCTCGTACCTATTCGACGCCATAGCACAGAACAAGACTCCGACACACATGTCTATGCGGATGATTGATTTCAAGAAGGAGGAGCAGTTTCAAGAATTAGTCGAGGCTCTACGGGTGAATCGTTCTCTGAAATACCTGGATATCTCGAAAGCGTCCCTGCCCTACGATGCCGGGCCGGAGACTTGCAAGGCACTGCAGCTGATGTTCGAGGAAAACGAGACGCTCGAAGATCTGGACATCAGTGGAGAGAGCGCGCACTTGGATGTCGCCCGGTTCGGGATCGGTCTCAACCTAGCCCTCACTGGCTTGAAGAAGAACAAGTCTCTGCAAGTCTTGAGGATAGAACATCAGAAGCTTGGTTTGCAGGGAGCAAACACCCTGGCATCTGTGCTGGAAGCCAATGATTGTCTGCGTGAGGTCTACTGTGAGAATAACGACATCAATCTTCAGTCGTTCACGGTCCTGGTGAATGGTCTGCAGCGGAATCGATCCTTACTGAGTCTTTCCTGCATGGACCGAGACCGGGTCCAGTCTCTTGAACGGGTGCGGCGCGAAGTTGAGAGTGTTAAGCGGGACGTCAGCCTGGCTCAGAGCTCTACGACCAGCTCTATTCGTCGCTCGATCCAAGCTGCCATAACCAACAAGAACTCGAATAGCAGCAAACTGTCCAAACAGCAGCCATCATCTCTTCACCGGTCGGGTGCCTCATCATCTAACCTGCTCTCCCCTGCGGATGCTTCTTTGATGCAACAGGATGTCGAAGTCATTTTGCAATCATTGAACCAAAAGTGGGATGCAGAGGTCGCGCGCCTGCGCCGATACCTGTTTCGGAACTACAACCTGGCGCATGGCTTGGAGGATGGTAGCGCCGAGCTCGACGATGACAATTCCAGCGAAGGGCGACCGGCTACTGCAACGACGCTGGGACTGATGCTCGATAACCTGAAACTGGACGTAACGGTATTGACCGATGAAATCCAACCACCGCCGCAGCCCGATGATGGCAGTACCAGTCCGAAGACTCATCTGGAAATGTTCAACAGCCTTGACGCCGAGAGTAGCTTGGTCGCTGAGCTTCGTGAACGCCCGCAAACAGCGCCCTTCTCGTTAGCAGATTATGGAAGCCAGTCATTCCTGCCTTTAGAATATACGGGCTCCAATGGCCATAACCCTCGTTTGGCAGTGCCAGTTCCAGCCATACCTCCTGTGGTGAACAAGACCAGCAGCGTTCGCAGTGCCCGCAGCTCCAGCACTGTTTCTACGGGTACCGGCACAAGTACGCGAAGCACCTACGGATCGGCATCCTCCACCTTGAGGGGCTTCTTGAGCAGTGGTGCATCCAAAGAACGCAAAAGAATGGAGAAAATGAGGTCGGGTGCAGTGTGTGTATCAAATGATAGGCCACCAAGACTGGACTGGGCACCCCCTCATCTTGAATTGGATAATTTCCGATAAGCCGGCCATTCTCGTCCCAAGGACATGATTAATGAGTCTAACAACGAGACAACCATATCGAGCTGTTTTCGCTAGTCGAAGAAGCACACGATTTTCCTGCCATTGTTGCGTGATACCTCCCCCACTACTCTCAATTTGCTTTTGTTCTCAATCAGTGTACAAGGCACGCCTGTGCTTTTGTTCCTTTCTACGTGGCTTCTCCCACAGTCGAGCATTCCACTCCTTTTCGACACTCATCCCTGACCTGGTTTTGGATCTTCTGGACTTTATGCCAGTTGGTCATCAGTGTCTGGTCCTGTCCAATATCATCCATACCTTTTCCGTTCCTTTTCTCTTCTCACGACACTGATCCTGACTTTTCTGCTCCGGCCAGCCTCAGGAAAGGCAGATGGCGGAGAGAAGAGTAGGACGACTTCGACCTTTTTCTTTTCAATTTTTTTTTTTTTTTTGCATCATCCTGCGTGGTTGGCGCATCGGCTAGGCGGCGTTCAAATCAACAATTCCATCGAGAGATGTTCGAGTATCTTTGGGTTTCCAGTGAGGCGCATTCCAAGTCTGTCGGATACATTTTGTCTCTTTCTCTTTGCGACCCCATGATGCCCATAATTGTTAATGTCAATAGAATATATCTTTCGTCCACCCTTGCAAGCGGAACAAACGCGAGATAGGGTGGGCTGAACAAAAAGAATGATGATACCCACGGTGAATGAGTGGGACTGTAACTAGTTAGCTTCGTTGACTCTTGCGAGTCTTCAGAAATCAGAAGCCAAATGAAATGATTCTCAGCGGCTGTATATTGTTGCATTCAGTATGATGACCAGTAGTCGACTGTATGCTAATATATATGCATGTGTAGACAGAGGACAGTATTCGAAGTTCCTGCATTCTCAATGCGAGATCTACCTGTTATGCTTGTCGGATGAGATCACGGTGACTGGCGCCATAAAAGCCCTAGGGTAGATCTATCTGTTGTAGCGAGTCAATTGATTCGACTGGCGCAACTGATCTTTCACACGAATCATCCACTTTCAGATCCCAGGGTTGATCTGCTGATCAGTCACCATTGTTCTTTCTTTAGACCCCGCCCTTCCATCCTTTCATCATTGAACCCGTTTAGAAAAGATCTCGACCCGGTCTTCGTGCCTCCCATCAGCTCATTGATCAGATTACTGTAGTGTACATACATACATACATACATACATACATATTCAGCTTGAAGCTGCCAAAGCCGGAGGACATTTGCCGGACCCTGCCATCCATACTATGGCACGGTACCTACGATGTTACACAATGAATTCGGGAAGGAACAGGACCGTCCACCCGGCTACCTAGTACTGTACTGTACAATCCAATGATCTATCTGTGATATAGGCCATGCATTCCGAAGACCCGTTATGCAATTGGTGGTTAGCTTTCCCTGCCATCGCTCTATAGATCGGGCGGGTTGTCGCTATGGCTATGGTAACTATTCCCACGGAAGATGACATGCTGTGTCGAAGGGATGTGGGTAGGCTGGTTTACACGCTGCGCTGTGGTGGGTATCTACTTCCCTGTGCCACGCTCCGCAAGAATACATAGGGTAAGTGGAAAGAGCGGCGGGAGGAGGAGGAGGAGGAGGAGGAGGATTAGGGTTAGCATGAGAGAGAGAAAAAGAGATGAATGATTTCGTATTATATAGATCCGACGAAAGAAACTCGATAGTAGTAGATGGACAAGAGAAAATCAATTGCTTTCTAATCTTGGGAATCACTCAACTCCTATCCAGCACAAATATGCGCATTTAAAATTACACAAGCCCCTGTCTGAAAATGAGTTGATCTTGATAAGATAAAAGTTACAAGCCAAGGAGTTTTTCCGACTGAACTCCTCAGCTGAGTGATGATGGTGGGATGATGATGGTGGTGATGTTGATGGGAGTTGACGAGATCTGGACTCCTCCGATGCCTAATTCTCCTGAGTGGACGTCTGCTGGGCAGGCTGCTCAGCAGATGGCTCTGGCTCGGGAGAAGACTCGCTGGTCTTCTTGGTAGGCCGAGATTTGCCGGCGGGCTTGGTGGGGTTCTTATGGGAAGGCTTCTTGAGAGGCTTCTTGAGAGGCTTCTTAGCCGCCTGTTTACCGCCCTTCCCAGTCAACTTCAGGTGGCGGGCATGTATCTTGACGGGAGCACCAAGACCAGTAGGGGGTAGAGTGCGATAGACGACAGGCGTGTTTTTCCGATCGCGTATATTCTCCTGCTCGCGGTAACGGCGACCAGCCCGAGAAATTGAACGGAGCTTCTTCAGATAGGGAGTAAGTCCGTCTGATTTCTCGAAGTCGAGAGCATCCCGGCGACGTTTTTGACAATGAGCATACATCCGATGCGTCTGCGGATCCTCTGGGTCCAGGTAATCGATCTTGTAAGAGATCTCCCACTTATCCTTCCTACCGATATTCTCAGGTCTGAGGACCAGATTATCATTCACGTAATTCTCGATTGAGAGCACAGCAGCAAAGAGCTTCTTGGTCGTATCAATTTCAGGCTTGCCGTCCAGACGGAAGTATTCCTCGTCTTCCGCCCCCTCTGCCACGGCGTCAGTAGGATCTTTCACGGTAGTGTCATATTTTGGATCTTCATCCTCCACATCTTCGCCTTCGTCCTTGGCCGGCTCCACCACCGGCTCATCGGGCAAATTCAGAACGCGTTTCTGATAGGCGTCAATGGCCTCCTTGTTCTTGTTCTGTATCGCCGCGATCTCGTCTGTCGTAACGGGTTCCGCGAAGATATACATGTGGGGCTTCATTCCAGGGCGGTCACCACGTGTTTCGAAATGGAAACGAAGTGACTGCTTAGGGAAGTCTTTCGTAACACGGTTCAGGATATTATTCCAGAGCTGAATGCTGAGTTCGAATTCGCGATCACCCAGGTCAAGTTTGAATTGACCGTGTAGGGCTTTGTCCATCTCGTTCAAAGAGATATATTGGAAACCGAAGATACGCTCAATATTGTGGAATGCCACAAAAATGCCGTCCATGCGCCCGACGCGTACCTGTAGCGAGTACTTGAGGAAGGCAGCCCGAATCATATCATAATATTCACGCTCGTATGATTCGTACAAACCGAAGGGTCGGCGGATCTCATAACCCAGGCCATGCTCAAAGTTACGCGCATCCATCCGAATTGACACCACGGCACGAGTCTTCAGATCGAACATGCCGGTACCGGGGAGTCGTGGATCGTACGCGTCTAATTGCGAACGCATGAGGAAGTCGCCGAGTGTCGAATAGTGGTAGGATTCCGGAATCGCATTCTCTTCCTCAGGGGTGATCTTGTTAGCGCTAGACCGTCGATAGCGCTCGAAATCCGACTTAGGCAGCGTGAGTAGCTTCTCCATCGATTTACCCAGGTTCATTAAAATATTTGCCGAATCAAATTCCTTGTCGGCATCAATAGCATAGACACCGTCCTGATAGTGCAGGAACATGGCGGCAGGCGCTCGCAAAAGCCGCGTGAAGGTCTTCAACTCTTCATTGAAGCCCTGAGACAAGCTGCTAGTGTCGACGGGTCGCCAAGCGGACAGCAGGTAGTGAAAGTGTGACAGCACGGAAGTCATACTCGAAGAGGATCCGATGTATTTCCTGCCCGCCTCGCGTGCGAGCGAGTGCAGTTGTTTATCCTTGGAAGATGTGATGTAATCCTTCAAAGCTTGGAAATCGAATTCGGTAACAGGCATGATGGCACCCAAGTACGGATCGAAGTTGTAAACTCGGGATCTTGGGTCTCGCAGCGTGTAAACTCCCTGGCTGAACAGTTGTTAGGTCTCGCGGCTATAGCATTGTCACGCCTTGAACAGAGAGGGTGGCTCTTACTTGAACAAGACTCGATCTAGTCCAAATGCTAGGCCGGGAACATCCGTTGTTTTCACCGGGAGCGCTGCGCAACAGTCAGTTCATCGCTTTTTTTTTTTTTTTTTTTTTATAGCGGCTCAGGCTCGTGAAAAAAGCTCGTGACACACGCACCTTTTAAAGCCTGTCGCGCTTTGAGTTTACCAGAAGTGGTTTCTGTTGTTCTAGCAAAGATCGGAATCCTCCCCGCGAGTGGATCAAGATCCGGCTCCTTTCTCTTAGAAGCTTCGTCGGGCAAGCCGTCTACTTTGGAGACTTCGTTGTGGTCGGCCTCAGGATGCGACTTTGACTGGGGCTCCGATGTAGGCTGTTGATTGATGTCGGATTGATTGAGAGCCGGAGTACTAGGTAGGCTCTCAGCCTCGGTGCTAGCTGAAGCCTGGGAGCGCAGGCGAGACCTGCTCTGGAAAGAACGCGCCCATAGCTGCTGATGCGGAGGCGCACTCAAGCCACGGGAAAGACACGACCAGCAGACGTGACCCCTCGTGGGGGTCACGGCGGACCGCCACGAAGCCCGAAGCATTCGGGGCTATATCGATGGGTAAACCGAATTCGAGGTGAAGTTGAATATAAGGATGTGGAGGAATTGGGAAAGACCAATACAAAATGGATGATGGGACCTGATGGGACCAGACGAGGAGAAGAATTGGAAACCTCCGGGCGGCAAAAGTTGATGGTTGCTCTTATCACTTTTTTTTTTGCCGCTTTGACAGGTTCAACAGTTCAACAATCGGAATCGAATTCTTTCTGCCCGCGGGAAGCGGAAGGCGGTAAAACAGCCCGACCGCCTCGACACTCAGACCAATCCCATCAATCCGGGGTCGGGGCAAATCACCGCTTCCCCGCCGGGCGGCCAACCCAGGCAAAATCCGACATCGCTGCTAAAAAAAAATTGACTTTTTAAACTTCCCCCCCACCACCCCTCCAACCATCAACTTCGTGGGTTGTTTGAATTCATCCCTTTCTTTTTTTCTTCGCGCAGGTCGCTTGCTAGGTGAGTTGCTGAAGGTTGTCTGTCTTTCTTGGTGCAGACATTGAGAAATCACCGTACGGGATTCCGTCAGATTCAAAGCAGAGACAAAAGATGGAGAAAGACAAGAGAGACTCCACTTCAACTCTTGAGTATTGACTGACTCAATTCTCCCCCCCCCCCCCTTCCCTCTCTCTATGAGAGCTTCCCTCCCAGGCATCGCTCATCTTTTGTCTTCTTATTTTTTCTTCTTCCCTTTCCCCTTTCCTTTCTCCGTTTCGCCTAATCCTTCACTATCCTTGACTGCAATTGACTCTTATCGTCCCACTCTGCAACCACCACCCCCACCATTTCTGTCCCGTCCCATACTAATTTCGACCCAACTCCCTCAGGTTCACTCGAGCCCATTGCGCCTCCCCTCCTCCCTTCGCTCACCATGACTACCGAGCGGTTGCGCGTGCTCATTGTCGGCAATGGCGGTCGTGAACATGCGCTGGCCTGGAAATTGAGCCAGTCGCCCCGCGTCGAGACCGTCTTCGTCGCTCCCGGAAACGGCGGTACCGGCAGCGGTGCCTCAGAAAAGATTCAGAACGCCAACGTCAAGGGTGATGATTACCCCGGACTTGTGGCCTTTGCCCAACAGAACGGTGTGAACCTGGTGGTACCTGGTCCCGAGGCTCCCCTCGTGGACGGCATCCAGGGTTATTTCCAGGCTGGTGAGTATTCTCCGCAAACACAAATCCAGGCCACAAAAGTCAGCGCAGCCCCACTAACCACGGTCACGAACAGTCGGTATCCGATGCTTCGGTCCCTCCAAGGCCGCTGCCCGCATGGAGGGCTCCAAGACCTTCTCTAAGGATTTCATGAAGCGCCACAACATTCCCACTGCCGCTTACGA
The DNA here is from genome assembly GCF_003184785.1 of Aspergillus japonicus CBS 114.51. Lineage (NCBI taxonomy): Eukaryota > Fungi > Ascomycota > Eurotiomycetes > Eurotiales > Aspergillaceae > Aspergillus > Aspergillus japonicus. Next base: position 115,556 of record NW_020291673.1, read on the forward strand.
GAACTTCTATGAATATGAGCCCGCTCGCCAGTATCTCGACTCCGTTTCCCACCAGGTCGTTATCAAGGCCGACGGCCTGGCCGGTGGTAAGGGCGTCATCATCCCCACCACGAAGGAGGAAGCCCACCAGGCTCTTCGTGAGATGATGGTTGAGAACCAGTTTGGCAAGGCTGGCAGCGAGGTCGTCATCGAGGAATACCTTGAGGGCGATGAACTCAGTGTTCTCACATTCTCCGACGGCTACACCATCCGTTCTCTTCCGGCTGCCCAGGATCACAAGCGCATCTTTGACGGGGACCAGGGCCCCAACACCGGTGGCATGGGCTGCTACGCCCCGACCCCCATTTCCTCTAAGGCCGTGCTGGATGAGATCGACCGCACCATTGTGCAGCCATCTGTTGACGGCATGAGAAGAGACGGTCCGCCATCATCCCTCCTTTGGTGTTTGTATCACACTAATACGTCTTCCAGGATTCCCCTTCGTCGGCATTCTCTTTACCGGTTTGATGATGACCAAGGACGGCCCTAAGGTCCTTGAGTATAACGTTCGTGGTGGAGACCCCGAGACCCAGACTCTGCTGCCCCTGCTCAGCGATGATACCGATTTGGCCGAGATCATGGTTGCCTGTACGGAACACTGGCTGGACGGTGTTTCCATCAAAATCAAGCCCAACTTTTCCACCACGGTCATTGCCGTCGCTGGTGGCTACCCTGGCTCTTACGCCAAGGGCAAGAAGATCACTCTCGACTCTCCCACCGAAGGGACCCTCATTTTCCACGCCGGCACTAACCTTGTCAACGGCGAGTTGCAGACCGCTGGTGGCCGTGTCATCGCGTCCACCGCGACCGCTTCTAGCCTTGAAGAGGCTGTCCGGAAGAGTTATGAGGGCATCTCTACCATTCACTTCGAGGACATGTTCTATCGCAAGGACATCGCCCATCGGGCTTTCCGCCAGCGCGATGCCGCCGCCGCTCAGAAGGAATCTCTCACCTACGCCGCTGCGGGTGTCTCCATTGATGCCGGTAACGACCTCGTCAATCAGATTAAGAGCTCCGTCGCCAAGACTAAGCGTCCTGGTACCGACGCCGTGATCGGTGGCTTTGGCGGCCTCTTCTCCCTCGCCGCCGCCAACTCCACCTACGACCCCAACTCCCCGACCTTGATCGGTGCCATTGACGGTGTCGGCACCAAGCTCAAGATTGCTCACGCGGCCGGTGTACACAACACCGTGGGTATTGACCTTGTCGCCATGAACGTCAACGACCTGGTTGTTCAGGGTGCGGAGCCCCTCTTCTTCCTCGACTGCTACTCCTGCGGTCACCTCGACGTGCCCACGGCCGCCGCCTTCGTCACCGGAGTCGCCGATGGCTGTGTTCAGGCTGGCTGTGCCCTGATTGGTGGTGAAACCGCTGAGATGCCCGGTCTCTTCGTCGACAACACCTACGACGCTGTTGGTGCTGCCGTTGGTGCCATCAACACTACGGGCCCCAATGCCCGCCCTATCCTTCCCGAGACCGCGGCCATGAAGGCCGGCGACGTGCTGCTGGCCCTGGCCTCTTCGGGCCCTCACTCCAACGGCTACTCGCTGGTCCGCAAGGTCGTCGAACGCTCCGGTCTTAGCTACGATGCCGCCGCTCCCTTCACCATGCCGTCTGCCACCGGGCCCCAGACCCTCGGCCAGGCCCTTCTCACTCCCACTCGTATCTACGTGAAGCCCCTTCTCAAAGCCCTCTCTATTCCCTCCGCCACCCCCACTGCTCCCAACTCTTCCGCCATCAAAGGTCTTGCTCACATCACCGGTGGCGGTCTGGTCGACAACGTCCCCCGTATGTTGCCCTCAACCCTGACCGCACACATCAACGTGGAGGGCTGGAAGCTGCCCTCGGTCTTCGCCTGGCTCAAGCAGACTGGTAACGTCGAGGCCATTGAGATGGCCCGCGCCTTCAACTGCGGTGTCGGTATGGTTATTGCCGTCGAGAAGGGCTCCGAGGCTGCCGTCAAGGACCTCCTCCAGAAGGAGGGCGAGACCGTTTATGAGATCGGAGAGCTCCAGGCCAGAAAAGAGGGCGAGGAGGGATGTGTCCTCACCGGATTGGAGAGCTGGGACGCTTAAAAGAAAACCTATCCTGAAATGATTTTATACCAACTGCTGCGATAATTGTTTTTTTTTTCCTTTTCCTTTTCTTTAAAACCTGAATGAAAAGTGTCATTGTTTCCTTTTTCTCATGCATCCTCTTCCTCGGGATTATGTTTAGATGAGGAAGTGGTGTGATTGATGTTGATTACGATTTGTGCTATGCCACCAGAGCACTGTTTGCCTGGTTTCTTGGATGTATCTATGATTTTATTACATATACCTCCTCTCGATGAGAGTGACATTTCTTTATGTTCGAGCCCCAGCACGAGCATGATGAACATCTATATAATTGATGGATTCTTAACCTGATTCTCGATATGCCATCCAGGCCAATAAATCGAACAAGAAACAAAGAAAATTCCTATTGACTCTTGTCCGACAGCGGGCATGCTACTTGGAATAGTTACTACTTCAATTCTCTGCATTTTCCTATAATACTTCGAGTAAATAGATCTTGTGTTATTCCTTGCTGTCCCAATTTCTCTCCCTCTGACAACCCACTACATACATACTCCTGCTGAACCTACCTCAAATCACGTGTAAGGCAGAAAGCAGGGCGAGGCCGATACCCCCCCAGAGCCAACAGTACGGAACCAGGACACGAGATTGACTTAGCCTGGTCATGGGCCCGGTAGACGAGAAGGTCCCTAGCCAGCCAAGAAAAGATGACATCATGAGCAGAGCCTCAATGCTCAAGCAACATGTATGAGTATCGACTGCAAACAAAGCCGGGGTAGACTCCGCCAGGAAATGGGAATTATCGGATGGCGGACGCAGAACTGTTTCAAAAATGGCTACGGCAGGTGTGACTATGGTGAGCAGGTTTGCGGAGACATCATATTTGCAGTAGCAATTCATAGTGTCACAGCTGAGAAGGAATACGCGTGCAAGACTTAAACACGAGTGTAAAAGACTTATATGAAGAAAGCTTTCCCCAGACTGACCACAAGTCCCATATACATCTCGGTCCTACACCATTGCCTGGTCCGCTTGTCGCCGGATTTTCCGGGCGGTGGCCAGGGATGGTGGCCCTGGGCCAAGTGGCAAGCGTGTTTCAAAATGAAAAAAAAAGTAAAAACCATCTCTATTCGACAGCTAAAATAAAAGTTCCTTTTTCAGGCGATCTTCCTCCTAGTGCGAGTCAGAGAGGGCCCGCCAGTCACCAGTGTCTCCGTCGGGTCTTTTGATACATGAGGGAATATGAGAGTACGAAACGAATCACGCGCAAGAGCTACCAGAAATTAGCACACGTGCCAGTTCACCAAAGAACGCAACATACCTTAGAAGCACTTGCGGTGGACGATGGAGGGACCGCTCTCGTCGTACTCCTGCTTGGAGATCCACATTTGCTGGAAGGTGGAGAGGGAGGCCAGGATGGAACCACCGATCCAGACGGAGTACTTGCGCTCGGGAGGAGCAATGATCTTGACCTTCATCGAGGAAGGAGCAAGGGCGGTGATCTCCTTCTGCATACGGTCGGAGATACCAGGGTACATGGTAGTACCACCAGACTAATTCATCATTAGTGGAAGCTCATGGGGGGAAGAATCGAACACAGAAACTCACCATGACAATGTTGCCGTACAGATCCTTACGGACATCAACATCACACTTCATGATGGAGTTGAAGGTGGTGACGTGGATACCACCGCTTTCGAGACCCAGAACGCTGGGTTGGAAGAGAGCCTCAGGAGCACGGAAGCGCTCGTTACCAATGGTGATAACCTGGCCGTCAGGAAGCTCGTAAGACTTCTCGAGGCTGGAGCTCTGGGAGGCGGTCTGGATCTCCTGCTCGAAGTCGAGGGCGACGTAGCAGAGCTTCTCCTTGATGTCACGGACAATTTCACGCTCAGCGGTAGTGGAGAAAGTGTAACCACGCTCGGCCAAGATCTTCATGAGGTAGTCCGTCAGGTCACGACCGGCCATGTCAACACGCGAGATGGCGTGGGGGAGGGCGAAACCCTCGTAGATGGGAACGACGTGAGTGACACCGTCACCAGAGTCCAGAACGATACCAGTGGTACGACCGGAGGCGTACAGCGACAGGACAGCCTGGATGGAGACGTAGAAGGCGGGGGCGTTGAAGGTCTCGAAGACGATCTGGGTCATCTTCTCACGGTTGGACTTGGGGTTGATGGGGGCTTCGGTCAAGAGAACGGGGTGCTCCTCAGGGGCGACACGGAGCTCGTTGTAGAAGGTGTGGTGCCAGATCTTCTCCATGTCATCCCAGTTCGTGACGACACCGTGCTCGATGGGATATCTGAGAGTGAGGATACCACGCTTGGACTGTGCCTCATCACCGACGTAGGAGTCCTTCTGACCCATACCAATCATGATACTGTGAATTCATTAGATTCATTGGGAGCCCGTTTCGGATTGAAAAGGGGGAAAGCTTTACCCATGGTGACGGGGACGACCGACAATGGAGGCTGAAGGCAATGGTTAGCATCCTGGAATGATGGCAGAAAGAAGAGACGATTCACCGCCCGCTCTCCTCCCCCGCAATGATAGCCACTCAATGCAAGGGAGCCGTATAAGCATGCCTTGCAGAGGGTGTGGCCATCACGAGGGTAGGGAGGGGTAGTTCGAAAAGCTGGTGGGGGGAGGGGGGATGACTTACGGAACACGGCACGGGGAGCATCGTCACCGGCGAAACCGGCCTTGCACATACCCGAACTAGAGAAGACCAGTCAGTAGAAGCTTCGCATGAATCATGGTTAAAGCTCAATAGCCCTCATGTTTCCCAAAGCTCGAGGATGGAGATTCAGGCAAGTACGTCGGCGACCGGGAGTTGTTTAGGGCCGCGACCGGAGCCGACACGTATGTTTTGCCATCTCACCCCCCAGCATGGGCGGAACATGAGGAACGAGCTCCATTGCCAGAAACCATCATCGATTCCAAAACGTACCCATTGTCAATGACGAGAGCAGCAACTTCCTCTGTAGATTCGAAAGGAAAACAGTTAGCGAAATGCAGCAATGTTGAGTTGGTGAATGATGATGAGACGAGGGGAGGGGGGGGGAGGGGGGTTGGAGGATAGAGGACGGTTTCAGGGGAGAGCTTGGGGGAGCAAGCGAGAGAGACGCAAGGTGGCCGAAAGCTTACCTTCCATGGTGACTGTGGGATTAAGAATCGAACTACGGAAAGAAAAAGAAAAGAGAGAAGAGAATTAGAGGGGGGGGAGGGTAGTTTGTGGTGGTGGTGAAGTTGGATGGGTGGTGGTGGTGATGATGATGATGAGATGGGAGAGGGAGGAAGAGGTAGGAAAGGAAGAGGGAGAGAGGGAGAGAAGGTAAGAGAAGGCGGGCGGGAAAAGAGAGTTGAGTGAGTTATTGGTAGAGAGTGAGTGAGAGGCAAGAGATTAGGAGGCCGGCGGGTGAGGGTGTGTAGTCAGCAAAACACAACACAACACAACACAACACAACACAGAACAACAAGACAAGAACAAGAAAACCACCACAAACAACAACTTTGGCAGCAATTAGTGGATTAAGTCAATTGATGGGTCAGAATCGGGTTCTTGAGGTCTGGCTTACGGGAGAGGGGGGTTTTATTTCCTAGATCTGGTGGTCTCTGGTGGTCTCAGGAGGAAGACGAGGGAGTTGTGTACTGAACTCTTCGGTAACAGTACTGTATAGTTGTCCTTCTGGGACGGAAACAAGCCCAAGGGGGGGGGGAGGCAGAATGGAGGGGGGAAAGGAGGGAGGGAGGGAGAGAGAGAGAGAGAAAGAGAGAGATAGTGGGGGGTTTGTCTAGACTGGTCTGAGTCTAGTTTGAGCGTAAAGCAGTTCGTTGATTGCACCAGCTCAACTTAGTGAGTCTTTAGTGCCAGTTGCTGTCACCGCCACACTACCCAATTCGGGGAGGGCCTCACAAATGGGGGGGTGGAAAAACTGGGTAATGAACGGAGAACGAGAAGCCCAGAGGAGAAGATGGGAGCGGCGGGAGGAGGAGGAGGAGGAAGAGGAGGAGGTAAATGTGTAATGCGAATACGATTCCCGAACCACAAGCTCAATAGATTCTCATCCTCTCTCCCTTTCCCATCTTATATACACCCTTCACTCATCATTCCAAGTTCCCTTCCACACACCCCAATCACTCAAATAGTGGTTGCCTTCAGGCAGAATGATTGTTGCTGCGGAAAGTCTGGAGTCTGGAGTAAAAGCATTGCTTGCGCATTGCGCATCCCTCGTGGGGCACAATCGATCCTGATCCAGGGTTGCTGTCGTCGCCGCCGTCCGGACCAGAGAACAGGTTGCTGAATGAATGTCCGATGATGCCACGCGCGATAATAATAGCTTAGTCTAGTCTCTAGGCCAAGGAATCATCATCGCTCCATTTTCCTCCTCTTTACCCCCCCCTCTTCCACAAAAACTCCTGATAGTCGGACGGTCGGAAGGCCCCTCCGGCTTCTGGATCCCTCTCCTTTCCTTCGATTCGAAAGAAATAATGGAGCCAGTAGTTCAAGGGGTTAGGTTGTTTATTGACTTCACGTAAAGTGTCGGCCCCTCATTCATCTGGACGTTTTCTAGCGTTACTGTCATTTGTGCTCGGTGTCCCTGAACGGGTCCATGATCATCTTTCCTCATTTCTGACCGACCGGAAAGAGGGTCAATTTTCGGAGGAAGGCTCGACAAAACCCGAAAGGTAATGTAAACAATTAGTGCTTCGTTGGTAATCTGGCGACTATCGATCGACTGATGCCTGATCATTCATAACCGCCCCTAATGTGATTTGATTCTTTTGGGGGGGATTAAGGGGAGGGGCCGATTTTACGAGCATCTGGACCAATTGCTTATCCTCGACGAGGATGTACCCAAGGTTTTGTGTTCGCCTAATCACGACGACCAAGGACTACATGCAATGTCAGATGACTGGCACGATGTGTTTGAACGATTGACTGTTTTCTTGATCTGATATCACAACTGATCGCATCGCGGGGTATCCGATGGCGGGGTATTCATCGCCAGCACTGCGCAAACAATCCGAAAGCAATTACCGTCCCCAGGAAGAAGATATCGAACCTAGAAGCATGAATGGTCTTAAAAGACCCTCATTGACCAGATGCATGATTGAACGGTAGTAAATAATAGATAGCCCTTGATCGCTAGCTATTGGCAATGTAAGCTGGCGATGGAAGAGAGTGGAAGGGAGCGGGAACCGCATGAACCCTCTGGATCCCTCCCGAACGTCACTCCGGTTTTTTTTTCGCCTGCCGAATTGTTAGTTGTCGAGACTGGCCGGAGCCTTTCCTACTTCCTCAACACCCACCATACCCATAATTATTCCAAACGACTGATTCATTTCTGCTTGTTCTGTAATAGTACATTTTGAAGTCGCAGTCACGACTGATCGATCTATTTTTCCAAGATCCGACACTTTCTGCTCTAGAGCCCCTCCACAATGGACCCCAACATGAACAACCTGCTCAAATGGAGCATCAAAGCTTCCACCGAGAACCGCGCCGACGAAGGTGACAACAACAGGGCTACTGCTGTTGCTGATGGTACCACGCAGCCCTCCAGCGCCGCTTCGCGCGGTCTCAATCCCGAGATGCTTTCCGCGCTCTTCGGCGGTCCCACCGACGCCGACCTGATGAAAGCCTCTATGCAGGCACTGCGCTCCGACGAGGTGGATCTCGAGAACAAGCTGATCGCGTTCGACAACTTTGAGCAGCTGATCGAGGGCATCGACAATGCCAACAACCTGGAGCCCTTGGGCCTGTGGACTCCTTTGGTGGAGTTGCTGCAGCACGAGGAGGCGGAGATGAGACGCATGGCGGCCTGGTGCATTGGAACTGCGGTGCAGAATAACGAGAAGGCACAGGATAAGGTATGTTTTCTCCCGCCCCCGCCCCCTTCAAAGCCTCTCTGCCCAGAATCTAACGACAATCTCAGCTCGTCGTTCTCAACGCCCTTCCGAAGCTTGTGACGATCTCCACCACCGATTCCACCCCCAATGTTCGCAAGAAGGCCATCTACGCCATCTCCTCCGCGGTCCGTAACTACCAACCTGCCATGGATGAAGTGACCAAGAGCCTGCCGGAGGGCTACTCCCGCGACAAGATCGACGCTGGCGATATGGATGCTGTGGATGCGCTCATGGATAAGCTGCGCGCTCACCAGGTTGAGTCAGCGTGAGCGGCTTGGCTTTGAAGGCCGAGATTACGGGCTTTGTCGCACACCCTGCACGAATTCGCCACTAGCTGTACGTCCGTAAGGCCGGATCATTGGGCTTGTCGAATCATACGTTACATGAACATCTTCATAGCTCGCCGACGGTAAACTGCTTCCGAGCACAATCAGGCGACTGCATACTTACCAGAGCGTCTTTCCTGGCTACTGATAAAGTTGCCTGTCGATCTGGGAGTCAAACTGCCTGGTGACAAGCACTTGGCTTGGGTCCATGTCGAGACCTGGACCGCCGTGAACCAGCTCATGTCCCGCACTTGGGGCGGGATCATCCGCTTACATGGCTCTGCATGTCATGAGTCCTTACTGCTATGCATGAAAATATACCCACCTTTTTGCCTATTTTGATGATCTGTTGCAATAAGCATTTTACATAGGCTCAAAGAAAGGAAGTCCATTTACGAATACTATATCTTTCAGCCTATCGGTTCTGACGTTTCCTCTTCTCTTGGCAATACGTATACATATATTCCTAGGAAGTTTGCGGAGGCCTAAAGAATGCACCGTAGGCAACACTCATCCACGCAATCATGCCCACTCGACAATTTGTGCCCTTGCTCCTACTCTCGTACCTAAATAAATGTGCCTAGGCAGTCGCAGTCATTGTTGCCATCAGGCAATACACGGTTATTAGATAAATCATCCGAAAACATGTATCACAGAAATAAATAAACATGCGCAATTTAACCGGCTAAACGAATCACATACAACCAAGGACCAACCCACAAATGCATTCAGAGACAACATAAAACAGAAACGCCGATCACGCATAGAAAGAGCACTAGAACTCATTGCTCAACCGGAAATCATAACCTCCCTCCCTAGGCCCAGTAGTGAACCCAATGCCGACCGACCTCCTTTCCATTTTCCAAGCAATCCACCACGTCCCTCTTCAGCCTACCAATCCTTGATCTTCATTCATAGAGCCAAATTATAGGTATAATCGTCTTCAATGTTCTGCGAAACCCAGAGCACCACCGAACTACGCCAACAGCATTAGCCCCCGCCACTTTCCATTGACTTCGCCAGGAAGAAAGAAAACATACCTCAACATGACCAACCCATTAGCAATCACATTCGCGATTCCAAAATACAAGGTGGGAAACGGGTACGACTTGATCAGATACTTGAGTACCATGACCGTCTGCGAAGCGATTGTTAGCGAGTCAGATCCCCTTCCTCACGTAAGACATCAGATGCCCCCCCCGTAAGGCTCCAAGCCCAAGCCCAAGCCCCAACAGAGAAACGAGAAAAGAAAGAAAACAAGAATTAGAACATACCACACTCCCCGCCAACCCCCCAGCCAACAGCGCGAACCCCAGAAACAAGACAAACCGCGCCTTCCATGCGACCCCACTCCCGCTGTAACTGAAGCTATCGGCGTGCAGCCGGGACTTCTCGATCGAATTGATCACCAGCATCCCCAGCGCCGAGCAGATGCCGGGGATCCAGTCGACGAATTTCACGTGCACGTTGGAGCCGTTCTTGGCGCTGTGCGAGAAGGCGGCCGCGTCGATAAGGAAGAAGAAGCCCAGGGAGAACTGTTCGATACATTGAACATTAGTATCAATCACATGGGTTTCGGGTATTTGGTAGCAAGAAAGGGTGGACTGGGAACGCGGAGAGAGAGAGCGAGAGAGAGAGAAGAGGTGAGAGCTTACCAGTGCACCGGAGGTGTAGACGCCTGCATTGCGGACGGCCGAGTTGTTGAGCCATTCAGGCTTGGACCATCGGAAGAGGCGGTTGTTGGAGACGTCCATGTTGCCCGAGCTGATCAAGCTGTAGGTGAGTGAGCGAGTGAAATGGCGGCGCGGTGGTGATTTCGTGGTCCCTGAGTTGAAGGTAAATAGCTAAGGTAGGTAGTAACTTAGAGTATGTTCGGGCTGGTTATCGGCAGGTTGCGGTCATTCGCGCTAGCTTGCCGATGATGATGCAGTTGCTTGCCCGGTCGGAGCTCGGAAGAAATCATCGGCCGGTCGAGGGTTGCATGTATACTCGCGTACAATACAATCAAGCTTCATCCATAGATTGATTTAAACCATGTCATTTGATATTGTGGTATCATATTCTTATTCTAAAGTGATCCCCAGGTTCACGCGAACTTGATTACACCCTCGAACACCTTGACCCTACCAACCCAAGATGCTTACTATGTATTTATCATAACTCATTATTCATCACCTGTACCAGCCAGGCTTAGTTCTCCTCACAGAACAGTCTCAAGAATTCGTCAATGCACGTCATTGCCTTCGCCTTCTCCAACAATGGTGGCGACCCCATCAGCCCACATTCATCTGCAGCCGCCGTCTCCTTCAGATACTTCCGCAACGCGAACGTTGACGCGCGATAGGTCGCGTGGTACATGGCCTTGAATTCATCTTCATCTGTATTCGACCCGGCATCTGCCATGATGCGCGGCTCTTTCTCCTCCGGCGTCTCGTCCTGATAACCCGGTCCGGTCCCGGTTTGCGGTCTACTGGAACCTCCCGTGCGTGTCGCTGTGGGACGGTTGAAGCCATAAAGCCGCATGCAGGTCAGAATCGTCCGCGTGATTGTGTTCTTATTCTCGGCAATGATTGTCCCCACGTCTTTCGGTGTCGTCGGATGTTCAACTTTGCCTCCTGGGGTAAAAGAGGGTGACGATCCACAGTCTCGTTTGATGAATGTAGTTGAAGTAGTAGTGGTGGCGGAGTCGATGAACGGATTGGGCGTACCTTTCCGAGAGCCCAGATCCCGCAGATGGCCCCGTCTGCTGCTGGGTCGAGAGGTATCGAATCGAGACTCAAGCGCCTTCCCTGCAATGCTCCCTCCGATGGAAAGGGACCGTGCTCGCTGCGATGCAATGCGTTCGATCTGAGGAAGAGAAGGTTCCTCGGATTCGCGCTTGATCCGTAGCGCTTGTAGTTGCTGTTGGGAGGCGTGCGAGAGTGAGTGCGCCATTAACTGCGACACCGCTTCACCGCCCTTCTGCCGGACTCTTCTATGATGCTGTGTGACGGAATCGAAGAGTGTGGCAACTCGTTTGCGTTTAGGGCTTGGAGAGTAGATGGCCGGAAGAAAGTAAGCGGACTCGTCATCGTGTATGGAGTCGTCGGTGTTGGGAGGTGCGGATGCGGATTGTGCTCGGGTGATTAGCGATGCAGATATGGGGGTAGCGTAGATTCTGAGTTCTTGTTTGATGACGGGTAGAACCTGGACTTCCAGATCTGGTGATGACGATTCAGGTGGGGTGGGAGGCCTTTCGGAGGAGGTTGTCGTTGAGAGGACGCCGTGGATCAATAGGTCGGTTGTGCCGGTGCTGGTGACCTTGGCTGATGCGCCGTTGTCGACACGAACAAGCAGACCAACCGGGCACTGGAATATTTGCAGCCGGTCAAGTTCGTCTTCTTCCAGCCAAATCGTACTCGTCAACTTGTCCTTGAGCCATGTTGTAGTCTCCGGGTTCCCCGCATGGAGTTCAAGGTTCGGACCAGATCGCGCGTGGAGAGGTATAAGCGCCGGATTGACGAAGCAGCGCAAGCTGAGACATGATTCTGTTGATAGATCAGATTGACAGCTGGATGATCTATCGACTAATCGTAGACCTGAATACAAGATTCAGCAGATGCACGCAAGCAGTTTTGTCGGATTCGGTTTACCGTGGAGTTGTGCTCCGCCCTCTAAGGCGATCGCGCCAGTCCAGACGTCCATTCTGCGTATCTAGATCTATACAAGCAGCTCACATAACGTGAAGTCGCGAGTTATCGGGTAGCGAGAGAATTGAGAATCGTAGGTACACAAAGTTCTTCGCTGGTCGACGTCCGGCGGGTATTTTTACACGAACGCGCCGGCGGAGCGCGATCCCACGTGATCCTATTATGAGTTCAAGGCGGAACGCATCGCCGCATGACGAGGTGACTCGGACAACTTGATAATCTACATAGGATGATCTTACCGGCAATAAGATCGGCCTGTACTGCCAATATTCTATATAAGTGCATAGTGGCTATAATACATCGACCGCATCGCCAAATGACAAACACAAAATCATAACAAACCCCATAAACACGCAAAGTCACCGTAATACTCCTACGGAACGGTAAATCATATCGATGGCTCGTGAAAAAATAAGTTAGACACATTGGGAGGGGGATCGGTTCATGCTAGGTTGAGAAATATTCTGCAGGGTGGGTATCCAACGCGAAGGCGGCCTTGCCGGGAAGCACGGCGCTCGGCTTTCAGAAGTCCTCCTGCTCCTTGAAGAACATCGAGAAGCTGATGATAGTTCCGTAGATGAGGAGACCTCCAACAATTGACATGACCATAGCGGGAATCTCGATCGCACCGCAATGCGCAAGGGCGGCTGGGAGAGCTGTATCGAGTGAATTCGGTTAGCTACCTCGCACGGTCTCAAGAAGTCAAACCAGCATCGCAAGCACCGTGATTCAAAGCACTCTACACCGGATATCGACGGGAGCGCTCGCAGATCATGCTTTTGGGATCGGAAAGTGCGAACTCACCAATACCCATCAATACCAGGAAGCCGGTCATGAAGCGGCCAAAGTCGGCAGCGGCGTTGCCGGAGCTGTCCATAAAGTCATCCGGATTGGCGCATCGTGAGCAGATCCAGTTGGGCAGGGGCGCAACAACATAAGTCGCAACAACAAGCAATGGTAGGAAGTTGTGCCAGAGAGCCGAAGAGAGGATCACAAGAAGAAAACCAATGGCAAGGACCTATGGATGAAATGCATTAGTAGGTGCAAGCAACTGAATTGAAAAAAAAGAACAGAGAAGTAGAAGCGCGCATACAAAGGAGAGTGCGATGATTGTTTTGAGTCCGGCGGTCATGGTTGCGGAGAAGCCCCAGTCGGTGTGAGGAGGGGTCGATAGAGAAGAATAGCTTTGTTGAGGGGGAGGGCGGAGAGCGAGGAAGCTCAGAAGAGGACACTGAGCAAGTAGTATCAAGGAAGATCCAGTGAGAGAGAATAAGGGTTGTGGATCGACTGCATGGAAGCCCAAGAGTAGAAGGGAAAGTGAGTAAGAAGGCAGGCAGAGGCAGGCAGAGGCAGGCAGGTATGAGTGATACAAGCTTAGCTGGACGGGAAGTCAGTGACGTCCGGGCGCGGGTGCTGGTGCTGGTGCTGGTGCTGACAGCCTCAGGCAATAATGATCAACTGCGGCGGAGCGGCGGAGGAGGAGGAGGAGTAGTGCTTACTGCTACTGCTAGCAACGCTACTGCTAACTGGCTAGCGGCGGGAAGCTCTCGTTCTTGCTCTGCTCTCGCTGGCCTGGCCGTCACCGCGTCAGTTGCTCTCTGCCTGTCCGAACCTCCTCCACTACTAACTTACCTTACTATCACTCTATCTCCCCATCCCATCTTGCGCTTCATTCTTTTCTGTTCCCCCCCCCCCCCCCCACCACCACCCACCCCCTACTTCTTTCTTTGATCGGACTACTCTTCAATCCCCCGACTCTTCACTTAAACCCGATCCTCATCACATCCTCTCGCCATGTTCAGAAACAACTACGACAACGATGCCGTCACCTTGTATGTATTATCGCCAGCTTCTCTCATCCTTCCAAACTCAACGCAAATCCACCTCAGGCGCTGTGCTAATCAAGGACTATGCGCACAGCTCCCCGCAAGGTCGGATATTCCAGGTTGAATACGCACAGGAAGCCGTGAAGCAAGGATCTGTGGTGGTGGGACTGGTCAACAAGACACATGCCGTGCTCGTCGGCTTGAAGGTAAGGAAGGCTAGCTCAGCTACTTTCCCCCCTCCCCCAAACCTCATGAAGGGGTTTCCAATTGTTCTCCCCTATACAAAAAGACGACCTCACAAAGCTGACATCTTGCCCACCTTCTTTACCCCCCGTCCCAGCGTAATGCCGAAGAACTCTCGTCATACCAGAAGAAGATCATCGAAATCGACTCCCACATGGGCATTGCCATCGCCGGTCTCGCCTCGGACGCTCGGGTGCTCTCCAACTTCATGAAGCAGCAGTCGCTGGGTTCGCGGATGACCTACGGCCGCCCCTTGCCCGTCGACCGCATCGTCAGCCAGATCGGCGATCGCGCTCAAACGAACACCCAACATTACGGCAAGCGGCCCTATGGTGTCGGCCTGCTCGTGGCTGGCGTCGACGACGCCGGTCCCCACCTGTTCGAGTTCCAGCCCTCGGGCATGACCCAGGAGATGGTGGCCTGTGCCATTGGCGCCCGCTCCCAGATGGCCCGTACCTACCTCGAGCGGAACTTGGAGAAGATCGCCGGCTCCACGCGCGACGAGCTCATCACCCACGGCCTGCAAGCCCTCAAGGAGACCCTCTCCCAGGATAAGGAGTTGACGGTGGATAACACCTCCGTCGGCGTGGTGGGTCTGGCTCCCGAGGGGGCCAGGGGTAGGATCGAGAGCTTCAAGCTATACGAGGGTCAGCTGCTCGTACCTCTGCTGGACGCGTTGGAGCGGTTGGAAGCCGGCGAGGAGACGAAAGAGACCGAGACGATGGAGGTGGACTCATAGAGCGTGGGTTGGGGACGGTGCCACACCTAGCTTCGAGTCCTTTAGATGAATTTACCTTCGGATAGTTATAGTCATGAATCGGGATAATCTCATGTTACCCTATTACCTTCGTCAAACAAGAAGAGCCTGTAAGGTTAGATCATAGAGCAGCCATAGCTCTTGAGCATGCCATTGCCTACCGGAAGACTGAGAACTAGAATATACACATGAAGATCAGACTCAAGCTGAAGCAGGCACTGTTTCACATGGAGGAAACGATTGAAACCTCCCAGGTATTATGCACGGCATCCGATCCCCCTACAGAATATGTGCTTTAAAATACAATGCAAGCCGACGTGAATACGCAGAAGCAAAGCTTGCTCCAGCATGAATCCACTGAATGGCAAGTGCTTCACGACACACGTCCTAAGAATAGCTAGCACCCTTTAGCAAGCCTAGACCGATAACAAGTGAAACGGGTATCATATATCTCCCCCGGACCTCAACTCAGACCCCCCACCTTCACCTTCTTCTTCCTTGATTTACTGTCCTCCAACGCAGGGGCGGACGGCGTCGCAGCTCCCTTCTCCGAGCCCCTCCCCGGCGTGTCCACCCTGACCTGCGGCGTGGCTACTCGTGCAGCCGCTACACCACCGGCATTCGGCCCCTGTTTACTCGACCCAGCCGCCGCCGCCGCATCCCCGGCCTTGGACATGAGGAACGACCCCGGTTCGCCGACCAGCGGGTTCTCGTCCATGAACTCCTCCCCGTACCGCGTCAGCAGACTGAACGACTCCGCCAGCGTCCGGGTATCCTGGTATACGGAGCCGCCGGTCTGCGCCACCTGCGATCCGACCAGAGGCGCTTTCGTGGGCGCGTCGGGCATCGGCGTGTTCTCTTTGCTCTGCGGCGCTGCGGTGCCGGCTGCCTGGGCGGCGGAGTCGGGTTGTTTGGCCGACGGCGGGAGATAGGTGTGTCCGTGCGACGGCGTGAAGGTGGGCAGGGTGGATGCTGTTTTGAGGAGGCTGGTGAGAGAGGTCACGGCCGAGAGCTAATTTCAGGGTTCACGGAGTGAGCGGTTGAGAACAGACGCTTATTATGAAAGGATGGAAGGAGACAGGCAGGCAGCCTTACGATTCGGTTCCCAATGACACTTGCCACTGATGGTGCCATGTAGATGCAATCCCCGACGACAAAGTAGGTCGATAGGACTTCCACCTCGTCGTCTTGTCCGGCTCGCTTGTGCCGCGTCTGCTTCCGGATCACCCAGATGTTGGAGGGTTCGTGTGCGAATCGCCCGTCCGGTTGCGCGGCGGCCTGCAGCGGATCGTAGGAGACAATGAATTCAAGGCCCTGCATGGTGGCGAGCCGGCCTTCGAACGCCTCGCGGGTCTCGATGAATTGCCGGAAGGCTTCGTTGTAGTTGGCTTGGATGGCGAGGGAGGCATTGTTGGATGTGGGATCAAAGAAGGGGGATTCGGCGAAGTAGAAGAGAACTAGTCATTGGAGAGATGGTTAGTATAGATAGTGCGAAGGTACATCCTCTGCTTGCCGGGTACAAAGCGCATACTGTTGTTCGAATGGAGATAGCCTCCCATCATCTGCACGTGCGGCGGGGATCGCCATAGAATCTCCTCCAGCGAGGACTCGGGTGCGGTGGCCATGATGTTCGGTGAGCTCGCACGGGTTTTATATGGTTCTTGGAGTTTTGGGAAGCTATAAAATAAATGTGCTACGAGACTCTATCAGTGTCAAAGAAGTAACAGAGAACGAAGCTGGAGAGATCGTTCGAGGCAACTCTCCGCGGAGGTGACGATGTTTGGCGTGTTTGCATCCAACGTCGATCAGTCGCAGAATGCACTGTAATGTATACGGTAGGTAATAAAAAGGCTACAACTACAATGAGGCAGATGTGGATGGAAGGAGATATTGTAAGAATTTCTAAAAAAAAAAAAAAATCCTCGTGCTGTAATCGAACCGCAACATGCTAGTAGGGTATCTTGTTGAATAGAATCAGTGTGAAAACAAATCCGCCAAAGCTGCGGGCATCGCCTGCCCGAGATGCAAATAAGAACCAAACGCCGCACCGTATATGGTAGATGTTGAATGCGATCTTTTGCAACGTCTCTTCTGCAATCAATCAAAGTAAAGAACTGTATGAGGCCTGCTAGGCATTCTTTACGGGCCGGCAATCAAGCGGCACGAATGCACCAAGGACTGTTCTCAACTTGGTTAACATTTCCTCCCATTCGCCCTCAGCAGTGCTAAGAATGGTGACTGCGCCGCCTGCGCCGATGCGCCAGACCTGGTTGGCATCATCGTCGCTAGCACAAGTGAAAGCGGTGCGTATCAAAACCGAGAAGCTCCCACCGCCACCGAGGTCAAGAAACCCCATTGCACCAGAATAGACTCCCCGCTTTCGATCCTCAATCGAGGAAAGGTGCAAGCACGACCGTTCCTTCGGCGCACCGGTCATAGAGCCAGGTGGGAGACATTGTTGCAGCGCTGTGAGGCCATATGCTGACATGCCGTATGACTGTAGTTGTGGCATATCTTGAGCCGCAAAGCCAGGTCGATTGGGGACCACCTCTCCTATGACATGCGTGATCATTTGATAGACGCGCCCATGGTCTTCTACCTCGAGAAGCTTTTCCACATGAACCCCTCCCGAGCCACAGATACCATAGAGGTCGTGTCGGATGAGATCGGCTATCATGAGGTTCTCTGCCATCTCTTTGGTCGTGCCCAGGATTTCGCGCGCCTTTTCAAGAGTCATGTCGTTCGTCTTCCTCACAGTTCCTTTCATTGGTTTCATCTCCAACCGAGAGTGTCGGTCCCAGTTAAGGAAACATTCAGGGCTGCTGCTGACAACCTTGAGGTTTCCTAGTCTGGCATAAGCACTGAAGGCGGCAGGATTATGTTTCTGAAGACGCCGGTACATTTTCCAAGGAAACTCCTTGCGGCCACTATTGCTTTCTGCCGAGGGCAATGTCATGGTAGTCTCACAAGTAAGACATAGTTCGTACGATTCGCCAGCTAGGAGTTGTGCACGACAGGCATCGAATTGGTCCTGGTAGATTTGACGATCCGGGAATCGGACCACACCCTGCTCAAGAATGCGATCCAAAGATTGTGACTCTATCATCGTGCCTTCAGGTTCAGCGATTTTGTCAGAAGTGGCAAGCCTTTGAAGAGACAACAATGTCTCATCTAGCCATCCATCGGCCAAACCATCTGTCGCACAAGTAGACTGGATAGTGACGCGGCCCGTGTGATGATCAACGACCACGCTCCTTTCAGTCCATAATAGGCTGGCATCTGCAGGATCGCCCGAGGGACCACCGGCTCCTGAGGCATGCGTCCCTTGGAAGTCCTGTTCGTGGCTTCTTGGACGGGCAATGGAAGCCAGTCCCATTTCGTAAGAAAAGTAACCCAGAAAGCCGGCCCAAAATGGGACCGTGTCATCGCCCGTAAGTACTTTTTTGGCATCCATGAGAAACTGAAGTGCGTTCCAGAACCGAGATACTGACAAGCGATCCTCGATGGTGGTTTGGGGATCGCTGGTTGAGCTCTTTGCACTGCCGACTGATAACTTTTCTAAGAGCAGACGTTCGTTCTGCGCATAGTATTCGAGCCTCCAAGTGCTGTAGCTAGGTACAGATATGATGCTGTACCGGCCGTTGGACTTGAAAACGACAGCTGCCGACCCGGGATTGTTGAGAGCCTCGCAAATTGTTTCGGCTCCTAATTGCTGGGACTGGAAAGTTCGAAAGGAGGAGTGACTCGATGTTGATGCACTCCACTTTAACATAGTATGGACAATGTCCGGGATAGATGGCAAGTCACCGGATGACCTAGGAACGGCAATTGACATGTTGCTGTAGCTGCCTCGTCCGTTCAGTTTGTTGTATCGGAGAGCCGCATCCCACCACTTTTTGAGCAGTTCACTGCATGCTTTTCTATCTGACTTGCAGGATTCTGGGTGAAATTGAACGGCCCAGAATGGCTTGTTCCTATGGCGAACAGCCATTGGAATTCGGATCTGATGGGATGCGCCGTCTTGCTCAAGGGACAACCAGGCAAGGAGATCCAGATCTTGCGCAACAAACCCGTTGCGGTGACCGTCATCGGAGACCGTTGACTTCATTTCAGCGTACAGCGAGTGGTACAGCGTGACTTCCAGCTCCTGAACATCTCGGAAGATGTCCTCCTGTGCCGTCTGAACGCGACGGACCTGCCCATGAATGGGGTATGGAAGTCGACGAATCGAAGCCCCGTGGTGTAGACATAAACTCTGGAAGCCAAGACAGATTCCAAAAATAGGTAGTTGGTTTCTGCTATCCAGGTTCCAGATGTCTCTCATGATCCCCACGTCTTGAGGGATATGGGGATCGCCAGGACCAGGGCCAAGAACGACGGCCTCGAAACGCTGCACATAGTCGGCCATGTTGCCATTGGGCCATGATGAGTCAATTCTCAAGACTGTGACTGTGGCCTTGAGAACTTCTTCCAGCATGGCAACGACATTGTAAGAAAAGGAGTCATATGCATCAATGTACAATATGTTCCTGGGTGGGATTCCATATGAAGTAGCATCGTGACTTATAGTGGGTGTTTGGCCTTCGCTTGCTGACTCCCAGAATCCTAACGAGGGAGCCATAGTAGGACACAGAGATCTGAGAAGAAGTCTGCAGACAGACCCACAGTAAAATAACAGAAATTAGGATTAAGGCAAAAAGATATTTAGTAGTATGGGTGCATTCATTGACAGGAGGAGAAGGGGAGTAGAGGTGGATTAATTATCAGATAAAGAACGAAGATCGGGAAAAGATGCAGAATCCGCCACTCCGAGAGTGGCAACGCTAGTAGTCCGTAGTACAGTTGTACTTGTACAGTACAGTCCGTACGGAAAACACCCGCTCGGTTCCTGAAAGTACCGGAGGAAAACTTTAAGATCTTCTTCGGTCCGAACTTCATCGCCGCCACTTGTACATACATAGTATTAAAATATATGCATAGGTCTATCTATCCCTAGCCACCACAAATGTACATACATGATAACCATAAAACCAACCACTGAAAACGCCCTGCATCCTCTGGATTGGACTCGAGTACTCGACACTAGCTAGAGCTATATTATAGACGTAAAGTAAAGTAAATCATCTGACGCTTACTCTATGCCGGACGAATCCCATGATAGCATGCTCTAAAGCAGACACCACCATCATCATCATGTCTGTCTAAACTCAACTCAACAAAGACTTAACCAACGAGGCGACCAATGCCAATTCATCATCAACATCCGCTCGAGGTTTCAATTTCCCTCACTGGGGATCACAAGCTTGGCCGCAACTTTAGGGAAGTACTGCGCAACGAATCCTTCACTGCGCCATTGTTAGTTCCTGGGAATATCTTCCTGAGACCGAGGACGGAATGAACTCACGTGTAGAAACTGTGTGCGGAACTGTGATCCTCGACAAGATTATGCGCCAGTTCATGGCACAAGATCACCCACCAATAAATCAGTGCTTCGGATCGAGTGCCAGCAGAGTTCTGGAGTAGCTGCTTCTCGTGCAGCTGCTGGAAGAAGAAGTAGTTGCAAAAAATGCTACCGGCCCGATTGAAAGCAATGGTCTTTCCCGGGTCATAAAAGACGCTGATGATGTCGAAGCGTAGTGAAAAGACATCAGCACAGTCGATCAGCAGGGATGCGAAAACGTTGATTCCAAGACTATTCTTTGCCAGGAAAGCCGATCGGTCGGGAAGGGTTTTGACAAATAGCACATGGATGCCACAAGCAAGAGTAGCCACAAATTCAAGATCATGGCTTGGTTTCTCATCGCAGTAGGACTTGGTTTCTGTAACCTGATTCGTTTGTGGTCGGGTATAGACATCGGACGAACCATGGGGTCGACACGCCTGAACCGCCGAAAGCAATTCGGATTGCAGGCGATGAGGAGAGTTGGCAGCGACCGGTGCTTCCGGACGAGACTTTTGCTGTGGATCTTGGACGGAGTAAGGTGGAGGAGGTGTAGCATTTTCAGAGGGTCCAGGGACTGGCGTGTTCGAAGACTCCCCGTTGAGGGCATTCCAAGGCGACCGGTTACCCTCAAGCCCAAACCGCTTGGTCAAATTGGCCAGAAACCCGCGCGGCTTCTGGTTTTGAGCCTGATCCGACCTGTCAACCTGCAAATCACGGGAAGAATTTCTGCTCGAGGGAGAATCGGGGAAGTCGCCTGGCATAAGCTGCCGCTCATCTTCCGTTGTGTGCGAGCGTGTCTGACTCTGGCTCTGCACCTGAGTCTGGCCTTGAGCCCAGGCGGCTTCTCTTTCCTGCAAGCGGTGTCGTTCCTCCTCAAGCTGCTTCTGTCGCCTGTCTTCTGCCACCCTTGCTTCTTGGGCCTTCTGCTTGAGAATACGTTCGACATTGTACCCGCGAGCTTTCAACTCCAGGAGATCGGTCTTTAGGAGCATTTCCAGGGTCAGAGTCGAATGAAGCTTCGGTCTAGCAAGAATGAGATGCACCAGAGCCTGACTTATTTCATAAAGATCGTATCTGCCCGGGCATATCCACAACATCCAGTTCCGCGATGGCTGCTGGGTGATGATTGCACTTCGCTTCTGAGTATGAGATATACGCCGTCCCTTCAGAGATCGAGTGAGGGAAATGGATTGTACCACCTGGACTTGTAGATGTTTTTCGAGCCAGCGCACATCGTGTCGTATGGAATCCGACGATTGGTCATGCAGGAAGAGTCTCGTGCGTTCGTGAATCAACTTTTGTAATTTAGCTGCTGGACTCTGATCAGCTGCCACTGCACCCCAATGAGCGCGCTCTTCGACCAGGCTGCTCAGCGGCACTGCTCCCAAAGAAAGGTAGAAGTTCTCTAGAAGCTCTTCTTGTGGAGCGGCCAAAACATGTTCCTTGAACAAATTGAAACTTTGAAAGTCATCCACAACCACTGCATCCTTGGCGACGGTCAAAGTCCACTCCTTAATGCTCTGTTCTTCGTCTTCGTCTTCTGAGCCCGCGGCATCATTGCTGACATTCGCCTGAGCCAGAGACGTTATGTCTCTGCTGGATAGAAGGAACGCGGATCTTTTCATCTCCAGGAACAATTCTCGATCTTTCTTGAGCACCGGGAGATGCTCTGCAAGCGTTCTAAGCAACTTGAGATACTTATCTGCACTTTGAAAAGTTGCCGATACTCTTGCGGGCTCTCTTACTAGCATATGCGCAAGCTCTGTTTTCGTTGGCTCACGCTTGGAACCGACTGCCATAAGAAATAGATTGGCCTCCTGATCGAAATCGACGAAATCAAATATGTCCTTGTAATCCTCGCCTTCTCCCAGGTAACAGAGCTTGGGCGCCACGTGACGCACAGAAGACTTGTTGTCCATTGAGTCATGAGCAGTCGAGACGGGCACAATCTGAGCATTGCTAACACGATCGATGTCCCGGGATCTGAGCTCCGATACCCTTCCGGCAAGGTACTTGAATACCACCCGGGCGTCTCTTTTGTTAGATGGCGGCAGGCGCATAAGACAATCTAGACAATCGCTCAAAGCAGGATGCTCCTTTACTCCAAACTTCGAGGCATGCGGATGAAGATCCTTTCGGAGAATCTGAAAGCCAAATAGTGTAGCACCCTCTTCAGTAAAACATTTCCCAGGGGTGCTTAAAGTGTCCGACCCTTCGACAGGTAGGAATGGAACCTTGATTGCGCCACAGTCAAAGATAGCATAGCCGCTTGTATGATACTCAGCGATATAGTATGACATGGCTCTTGTGTGCAAACTCCAGTTCTTCTCTGAGGCTGCTCTCGCCATAGTATCAACTAAGTCTGCGGCGGATGGAGAAGCCCTCAAGCCAAGCATAGATAAAAATTTACCCTCATTGCTGCTAGGTAGATACTTTCCGGGCCACTGAATGATTGGCAATCCAAGCGCCCGAAGTGAATCTTTAGGCTCAAACAATTCGCATATCTTGTAGCGCGTTGTCTCAGCGCGCTTGGATTCATTAGAAGTCTGCCCATCGTGGTATTCAGCTGGGCAGAGGCTCGTATCCTTAAGCCTCTTGATATCCTTCGAAGGTATGTCTGCTTGAACGGATGCTAGATAGCGTATCAAATCGACATGGCTCCACCTCCGCTCGCTGCTGTTCCCTGAGTCCGAGGACTCAGATGAGTTCAGAAGACGTTCAAAAATAACTCCGAGTTCAACTGTTTTACGAACTCCTAATGATGCCAAAAACTTCTCCTTGACACCATTAAGACCATGGATAACAGGTAAATCATCGAACAGTCGAACAGAAGAAAAATATGTTTCGGGTGGAGTCTTCATCCCCAGCTTGGTTGGAATAATGGTCTTCGATTGCAGCACATTGCTCACTGTTTGCTTCGATGTCGGACTAAAGTACTCCCATTGCTTCGATATTACTGGAAGAACCTGCCCGGAGAATGACGGATTCTGAGTGATATCATGAGCTGCTGGGAGTATATTTCGATTGCCAGCATTCTCAACCAACCAAAGGATCCAGGTGACAACCTGTAATTCTGTCCATCCCATTGCCTCCAGCTCTCTGTTCCCAAGATTCTTTGTGAATTTAAATGGTGCCACTGATGGTGGCAAGGGCAAGCTTGCTGGTATTCTTTGCGGATTCAGAAAGCTGGCGATACCCGCAAAGACAATCAATTTGCCCTGTGAGTCGGCGCTCTCTTCGTCGCTTGCTACTGCAACACTAAGGATACTTTGAACGGAATAAGTATCGAGCTGACCCGCAACAGCCTTCCGACTGAGCCAGGCAAGAAACTCGTTGACTTGACTAGAGCGCAACGTAGTGCGCTCCAACTCTTTCTTGATGTCGGACACAGTGATGTCAGTCACCAGGCCAAAGTCTGTCAATTTCTTGACAAAATCTTTAGCACCTGTCACGAAAGCATCTGGCAAAACTGGAATCGAATCCATGAAACTGAGATCCTTGGGAGCTATGCGTGCTTGATGGCTCTGAATTACACCGCATGTTGACAGAACTTCAATCGAGGAGCTTTTGTTGCACGTCCAGAATGCGTCCTCTATTGTCTGCCCCAGCACTGAGGATGGGGTCGAATCACGAAATACAAATTGATTTGCGGTATGGATGGCCTCGGGGAGAATATCGCCTATATCATCTTTGCGGATCTTGGTTGAGTTGGAATCGTTCTTTCCGGGGTGTATCCTGGATTTTATGGATGCCATCTCCGCAGTCCAAGCAATACGACAGACAATGCCGGCCGCCCGTAGCATTTCAAGGTTCCACTTGCTAATATATCGAGTGTTGAGATCGATACTCTCCCTCTCGACCGTGGGAATCACAGAAGGTGCCGATATATGAGCGTTGAGGCCTGTTGTTTGATGGGTAGGGAAACCTATGAAGATCCTTCCATCTTTCGAAGGAAGTATAGAGGCAAGAATTTCCGACTCCAGGCCGGACGCTCTGGAGGCTAAAGTAGTATCATATGAAGGTGTCAAGATAGCGATTGTCGATTTCTTCGGCGGTGGTTTCCGAGTTGCTCTTTCAAGTTCACTACTCAATGATTGACTGACAGACGCTTGAATACTAGCAGTGTTGATGTGAAGGAAGACAGATGCCTTTGAGGTCTTGATCATCTCGCTGATGTCGCTTGTATTGTCATTGACTTCGGTCTTCAACGGCTTTTCCGAGGTTTTTTGGCCGGTGAGTCGTGAGAAGAAGGTGCGTAACGAGCCTGTAGTATCACGGAGGCCCTCGCTGAAAATGCTTGCATTTGGTTTCCATTCGACAACTCGCATCCACTCAGCGTCAACCTGGGCAACCTCCCGAGTAACCGACTGGATTTTCATCAGTCCGTGAGGCGTCTTTGTGTCGATGTCTCTTGGAATGACAAGGTCAACACTTGGGGCTGTCTTTTTGGAAAGTTGCAGCACTTTCCAGTCGTCTAGCCACAGCTCTATACCTTCGAGGCTGACAAAAGTAAGACTACTGGATAAGAACTGGCATAACTGCATCAGCGAAGGGATTGGGGTGGAGTCATTGCGATAGTCCAGAACGAACGTGGTCTCGGGATTGGCGTCTTCGTTCAGCTGTAATCGGCGTGTAAAAAGTGCGTTTCCTTTCCAATAGAAGGCCATTGCTTCCTTTCCGGATGATACAAAAGGCTCCTCACAATCGTCGAAGACACTGTAGAAGCCGACGCCAAATGCTCCAATTTTAGTTTCATCGGGATTTCCGTCAGCAATACGCTTCAGCCTTGACCAATCCTTTTCACTAAAAGGAAGACCGTTGTTCGATATGAGGAGGCGTTTGAGCGTATGATGGGAGATCGTATGCTTGATCAGGGTGTTCTCATCGGGAGCTGGAGGCAAGGGTACCGTGGTTGAAGGTATAGTCTCGAATTTGATAGTGACTTTCCTGGCATTCGCATCCGCGGCATTCTGTATCATTTCGCGCAGAACAGTCCTGTTCGTATGACATCAGCGATAATCCCTCGAGTCCAAGTCATTTTGGGAAATATTACCATTTGCCTGAGTATCGTGCAAGAACCTTCGAGATCAAACCCCTTGTGTCCACTGTAACCGCCTCTTCATCATTCCCGGATCCCAACGTGCGCGCTCTGAGCGCATTGAAATCGATCTTCTGCGCCATCTTCGCAGGCTGACAGGAAGAATATCACGGGCGAACGACCCGATGATTAAGGATGAGAACCTGCAAAAGTGATTATCTTCAAACGGATGCAACAGAGATTCCGAGGAGGATCAAGTTGTTGGACGACTTGAGGTCGATTGATATCCGTGGTGGCTGAAACCTGGGCAAAAGAAAGACAACAACGCAGAAGATCCTTCATTCCATGGCAACGCAGGCACCAGCGTATAAAAGCTTGTTTCAAACAAAGAAAGAGAGCTATAAACAGCACAGAGCGCACAGGGAAAAGAGGAAAAGGGGAAGAGTTTAGGGAATCGGGAGCAGGGATCCCTGTCTGACTGTAACCGAGTCCGATGGCGACTGGAGGTAAATGGTAAATGACGGAGACAACCGCGGAGTTAAACCGTTTATCAGGGAGCGGTTCCAAGTTGTTTCTTATCTGACTGAACTGAGGCAGCTGATAGGTTAGTCATACCTTATGTCAGCAGGGGGAGAGGGGCGGGCGGTCAACACTCCGACCATTCATCATTTCCGGGGTTGTTGTTCACCTGTTGTCGGTCATGCTTCGATGCATACTATCGTTTCCTTGGTCAAGATAACCCAAGACTATAATTACAGAATTACAGGGAGCCAAACCAGCGATATCTTGACCAGTACCTTCCTTCGTACCTACCAATTACTAACCATTGCGTCGTGCATAGCGCTTCGTATGACTTCCGGCCGTTTGGCCGTCTGCCCGCCTGCCCGCCTGCCCGCCGTGCTTGGAAGCAGCAGTCTTGAGCACAACGCGACTGCGTCGACCGTATCCGGACGACATAATGGGGGTCGATCCTCTCTCTCCCATTGCGCCTGTGCGTCTGAGGGCCCTTCTGCTGCCCATTGGCAAAATCAGGCGATCCCGGTTCCTGAGCTTTGCTGCAAGACTCCAAGCCGAGAATGTTGTCCGCTTGGGTGATATCAGTCCCGATGCGCGCCCAAATCGAAGTATGTTCACACATTGATTGCTATAGCGCCCCAAGTGATTGCACTCCCTCCCCATAGCAATAAACGAGAATCACACTAAACGGCTAATTTCTATCAATAGACATGTTCTCCCCGCTGGCGTTCCCTACTGGAATGATTCTTTATGATCTCACATATTCCGTACCGCCCACGTCCCACTTGGAATTGTTTCCCTTCGAGATATTCCGTGAGCCTTTGGTGGTAATTGCGATTGCCGATGGAGCAGAGCTCAGTGAAGATACAAAGAACGGGGAGAAAACCTCAGCGGTCGATCGGCCCCCAGAGCCAAGCGAACTGGAGCAACTTCGACAGGAACTGGAAACACTAAAGCAGACCAACCTGAGGGCCTTGGTACACCAGCTTCTGATATTTGACTATGATGGCGTGGAGAAATTGTTTAATGGCCCAGATAATGTTTCATGGGTGCCGCGACCTGAAGCGTCTAAGGCTACCACAATGAAAACGGTATTATGCGACATAACATCCTTGCTCCTATCCGAATTAGATGAGTTCGCCAAGACCATTCAAAGTATTCCTACCATCAATTCCCCGAGAGCATCATCTTGGGGTCCACATCGAGGGCCCGACATCCGCCCACGCCCAACAGATCGCCTATTTCATCGGATGACGATGCCTGCGCAGCTACCATCCAATCCCAACGGTGCATCAGAGTCGCGCCGGGGCTCTAATCAAGGTTCGCCTGCTCCCGGTGACCATGAGACGCCTACTACATTCGACGAAATAACCCGGTCAATTCAACTGGCCAACCGCTCCAACTCGATAAGCAAGCCACATTCGCTCCCATCGTCAAAAGAGCACAGTCGTGATCGCATGTCGGTAAGCGGCATGAGCGCAACAGACCGAACAAAAAACCGCATCAAAGGGCGTATAGGTGTGGTTGTTGGAACATTATTTCTCCAGGCAGGCAGATGGCCTGATGCTCTCAAAGAACTTGTCGAGGCTGCATCCAATGCAAGAGCCAGTAGTGACTATGTGTGGCATGCCAAAGCGCTGGAATCCATTCTTCTCTGTCTGCTGATGCTCGCTTGGGCTGGGATGGATTTTCAGGTATGTCACTTGGTATGAATTTTGCCGCTGATTGTTTGTCACTTACGCCGAAAAGATACCACCTGTATGCTACCCTGTCTCCGACAAGTCATCGAAGCTGTCATACAACACTACCTTCGACTCGGGCTCGTCCTCCGCAGGAAACCGGATCATATCTCTCCAAAACCTGTCCAACCTACTCCCAGACCTTTCGAACAATATACTGAATCTCTATAACCGCGCCGCTAACATCACCAATGAACCATTGCCTCAGCTAGTCTATTCTGAGACCGTCGTTCGTCTGGCAAGGTTATTGGCTGCCGCCCGAATTCGGGATGGTGCTTTGGACGATGTAGCCCTGAAGAATATCGTCACAAACGAGCCTCTGGTGCCGTTACTCCGCCCGGAGCGGCCCCGTGGGCTCAATATGCTTCGGAAGTCTGAGATTGCAAACTTCCTTTTCCGCGCATTACCTCTATCCCCTGGGTCAGATCTGCCTCCCACTGATGCTATACCTATCACTGTGGGTGTGATCTCCGTCTTAAATATTCTCGATCTACCACGAAAGAAGGCGTTTCTGCTACGAGAGCTTCTTTCGCTTATGATCCCCACCCTCGTGCAAGCGCGTAAGATTGGCGCAGCAGAAGTGGGGGTCCATCCTGCAGCTGGGTTGGCGTCTTTGACTGACACTGCGTTTGACATCAACGCTCTTGACCTTGGACCGGGAAACATGGAAGAAAGTATGCGTTCGCTACTCGCTGTCATAGGGGACACATATGGCGTGCAGCCATCGTCGTATTGCGAATGGGAAAAAAGACGATCATCTACTCTTAGTACCAACGATGCTTTCCCCGACTATGATTCCGTGGCTGCTATTGTCGAACGGTCTTTCCGGCATGCTAACCTGGATCAGTATGGGGATCTCAATCTTAAGATTGATGTTCTTAAGGCAGCTATCAGCTCATGTGAGGCACTTCCAGATTTTGATGGTGTGCTTCGTTTCACAGTCGAACTTCTTCAAACCATTCGAGGAGACCTGATGCTGGCAGAGACCCAACTCAACCCGCCTTGCCTGTCTCGTGATGAGCAGATTCGGCTCTTGAATAATATCAAAAGAACTGTTGGCGCGGCCAAAAAATTAGGCGCACCCGAGCTGGAAGCGGAATATTGGGATGACTTCTTGGTACGGGGTGTTGAGCTTTTGCCCCTCCCAGATCCTAGACGACCTGTTCGTCACTCTAAAACAGATCTGGATGCTGTCGCAGCGGATCGCGAAAAGTCAGCCAAGGATCCGTTCCTCTATAATCCCTTCGCGAAGGCAAATACTAAGGCTTCTGAGGTTCTGATGGTTGCGGGTGAATATGCGGCATTCCGAGTCTCGCTTCAGAACCCCTATGACTTCGAGCTAGAAATCGAGAAGCTTAGCCTGGATGGTGATGGCGTGCCTTTGGATGCTGTGGCAGAGTGGGTGCTCGTACCTCCTCTTTCCTTGCAAAAAATCACTGTCTATGGGCAAGCCCTTGAAGAAGGTGCGCTCAACATTACCGGCTGCATTGTCAAGGTTAGGCACTGCAGGGAGCGCAGGTTCCCAATCTTTCAGTCATTATGGAAGCCAGAGACAGAAGTGAAGTTCAAACGCACAGGGCTTGCTGCTAAGAAGCCTGCGGTGGATCGTCCTCTGTCCTGGAGTTCGACCACCGCCAGAGACGGTAAAACAATACCCAAGAAGGGCCCTGACACTTCGGCCTGCGAAGTCAAAGTCATTGGTAAACAACCATCTCTAGCAATTGAGTCGTTGTCTCTTTCTCAGTCCGCAATCATGGTACTCGAAGGCGAACTCAGCTCCTTCGACATTACGCTTCGCAATACGTCACCGTGCCCGCTTAATTTCATCTTATTCACTTTCCAGGACTCCACAACCAGACAGGTGCAGTCAGCGCTTGGCAACAAAGACCTCCTTCCTGTTGAAATCTATGAGCTGGAATTGAACCTTACCAGACCTGCGCTGCGCTGGCGCCGACAAGGTTCGAATCCTGAAGACTACTCGATCCCGGCAGGTCAAAGTGCTACATTTACCATCGAAATCATCGGAAAGCCCGGCTTGCAGGACACTACCGTTCAAATCGATTATTCGTACCTTGGTATGTCGGACGGCGGTTTGCCCGATGTCTTCTATACCCGCCAACTGTTTGTCCCACTTACTGCTACGGTCAATGCCAGTGTTGAGATCGCACGGTGTGATATCTTACCACTCAGTAGTGATTTTGCCTGGTGGAATCGTAAGAATGGTATTGTGGAAGGCGAAGCTGAGGATAGCCAATCTCTTGATTCCGGTGCTATCTCACCGGTCCTGTCCCATCTTGCCCACGGCAAGTACGGACCTGATCACTGCATCTGCCTACTAGACCTGCGCAATGCCTGGCCCAACCCTTTGTCCGTGTCCTTGAAGGTCCAGGAGCAGCCTGTGGAGTCTGAGCAGGTTGCAACCCACGACGTTTCTGCTGACTCGGAGGGCCAGTATACTGTGCATGGAGAACTTCAACCGGGTCAAACATCTCGCTTCGTTCTCGTACTTCCTCGGGTGCATCTAGAAAACCCCCACGCATCAATCCCCATACTGAACACGGGCATGAAGCGTCAGTTCGTCGTCAGCGCCCACAAGCTTTCCTTCGACGCCGAGGCGGCCTCCCGCGAAGCATTCTGGTATCGCGAAGAGCTCCTCCGCCGGGTATCCGGACACTGGAAAGAGAAAGCCGGCGGACGCGTTGGGATCGTCGACCTTCGCAACCTCCGTTTCAACGCCCGCATGGTCGACGCCTTCCGATCTGACGATATCGGCGTGACCTACGCCCTGGAACCCTTGCTGCCGGATGAGTCCACCAGTACCGCGGCCGTGCGCACTGGGAACTCCAAGTACGACGTCCGAACGGACGAGCTGCTGAACCTCACCGTCACGGTTCTCAACCGCTCGAACAGACCCCTGCACCCACTCCTGCGGCTGCAGCCCAGTCTCCGCCACCAGCCCAGCAACGTGGCCCTGGACCTCTCACGGCGGCTCGCCTGGACTGGCATGCTGCAGCAGGTACTCCCTGTTCTTAGTGGCGGGGAAAGCACGACCGCCACCGTCGGCGTCACGGCTCTTTGCCGGGGCGAGTATGAGTTCGGCGCAACCGTAGAGGAGCTTCGGCTCCTGGCGCCCACGTCGGAGCCTGGAGGCGAGGCCCATTCGGCGGCGGCGGCGCAAGCCGCCTTCCATGACGTCGATGGTATCATCACCGATACGTTCGGTGCGGATGTGGCCAAAAAGCGTCGGATCTGGCACGCCAAAGAGACCTGTGTTATGAACGCTCATGAATGAAACGCCAAGCGATCGGAGGATAGGAGCACACAGTGAATAAATAGATGGATAAACGCTTCCCGTGATTCAGCTTCTGTATAAGGAGAACTGTTTCTTTAGACATAATACATATATACCCTCTCTGTCTCTCTCCTTCTCCTGTTCCTGATTGTGTTTTCATGCAGGCTGTCGAGATGATTAAGCATGCTTCTCGCGCTTCGGACTAATGCTTTGGATAGCCCCTTCTAACGACGCTACAACTGTACCCTCAAAGTGATCGATGATGTTGGCTAATATCCCGATGTCATATGATTCACATTACCCTATGCAAGCTTTGTAAATACCTACAATAGTCTTACTCTTAGTGATTGCGCCTCATGTCAGTACAGCCCCGCTCAGCTGCACAGCCGCCGCGACCTTGATAGCGAGATTCGCAGAGTCCAAACTGACGGTACGAAGCGCAAAGGAGCATGCATGCAACAGATGAAGAATAAAAGATATATTAATAATGGAGCCCCCCTGGATATACCTAATGCCCGATCGCCCTCTGCAACCGTCCAGCGGCAGTCGAGGGCCCGGGCTCGGGCCAACCGCTCACAGCATCATCAACTTCTTCCAGGAAACTTGTGCTGTTGTGAATGGCTGTGCCACCCAGAACCACCCGCACGCCAGGCGAGCTAGCGTTGACTTGGGCGACCATTTTGGCTTCTTCGTAGGTTGCGCCACCAACCATGAAGATTATTATGTCCTGAGGCTTGTCTCGGGTATGGCCCCCACCCTCGAGAAAGGGGTACTGGAGTTCCCGCAATCGACCTTTGATCAGGTTCTGAAGAGTGGCTTCTAAGCGCGGAGAATGTTGCGTGTAGACGTTCTCTACGCCTTTGAGTCCCTTGAAGCGATCTCGTGCACCAGAGAACAAGGAGGTGGACTCGAACAAGTCTGAGAAGCCACCAGCGACCGGAGGCGCCTGCAAGGAATGGTGATAAGCGAGTAATTTGGGGATGATGTTGACTTTGTACGAAGGAACATCGCCCGCAGTGACCAGAAGGTCAAGGAGAATTGGAAGAGCATTGTTGGGCTGCTTTTCGTACCGTATGGCATACAATGCCACTAAGCGTAACTTGCTCTCAGCTGACACCTTTGGTAATTGTATTACCCTTTGGAGATTCTGTAAATATGTGGTCAACCGGGTGTCCTTGGGTGCTAGGCCATTTCAGATGTAACCATCTTGATGCATACCTTGAGGTCATTCGCGTGGTTGTCATTACAAGCCAAACTCTGTTCCAACTCACTCACGTCAAGAAGATCCTCTTCCCCCACGCGCCTACTCAGCTCGCCAACCAAGGTAACATGCTTGCTAACATTCCCGGAAAGCTTGCGGAATTCGGGATAGTCTTCAACAAAACGTTTCATGTCTGCAATCGACTCGATGTTCATTGTGCTGTGCGTCTTCGCCTGATATTGCTCGACGTATTCTTTAATGTTCTGGCCCAGATCGCCGAAATTCTGATACATATTCTTCTTGAAGAACGGATCCTGGTCTTGAGAAAGAACGATTTCCCGCAGCTCCGGTCGGATCTCGGGCACGTCTCTCAGATCCACTCGACCATTGTGAATGCCCATCAATTCATGCACCATGGCCTGGTAAGTCCATTGTGTGAGTAGCGGGGTGATGGGATCATCTCGACGGTCCAAGATCAATAGTATCGGCGGCGTATCCGTCTTGCGAAAATTGAATAGCTGTTCCTCTTGGGTCAACTGGTAGCGGACCTCAGTGGCCAGCTTCTTGGCCAACAAGCTGTTCTTTTCGTAACGAATCAACGGGTTCTTTTTCAGGGATAATAAGATCGCAATGACGCCTTCGGTAGCTCTCTGTAGGGCATCGGGGTTCCACAAATCTGGCGACTGGCCCCATAACCGCTGCTGGGGGTATCCCAGGTTCAAGGAGCACAGATCCGGGTTGATCACGAGGAAATCTGCGAAGTGCTCCTGGACCAGGCGAACGACTTCGTGAGAGTCAGCTTCGGCAAGCCTCTCGAGTGACGATTTGCGGATGATATTGCTGAGGTAAATATAGTACTCCCCGTACTTCGGTTCGCGGAGCTCGTCGATCAGGAATTGGATCGAGGTGGGGGATGGTCGTACGAAGCACAGGCATCGTAAATGTCGCATTCGTTCGCGAGAAGCATTATCGAGCCGATCAATCAGATAGACTTCATGGTTCAACAGTGCGGATTGAGTAATGGCGGTGGAGACAATGGGGACCTATTCCAGAGCCGTTAGCACATACGGTGTCTATTCGACACGATCCGCGCAAGTCCCACTGTCTCACTGTCAAGGAGCAAGATCTTCATC
Organism: Aspergillus japonicus CBS 114.51; assembly: GCF_003184785.1. NCBI lineage: Eukaryota > Fungi > Ascomycota > Eurotiomycetes > Eurotiales > Aspergillaceae > Aspergillus > Aspergillus japonicus. Next base: position 148,768 of record NW_020291673.1, read on the forward strand.
TTGGCCGAGGACGAAGGGCCCGAAGCCGAAGAGTCGCCTGCGGTGACCATCTTGGAGATGTATCCCGAGACCGCGGCAACAACGTCCATGTTCGGCGACCGGAAGTGGTTGGGATGGGGAAAGTGGGGAAAGAGGAGGGAGTGCAAAGATGAAACTCAGGGATCAGAACCAGAAGAAATTGGCGACATCAAGGACGATGCAAATAGCAAATAGGGGCGCGCGTGAGCGACAAGAAAGACAGAAAGACGTTGGGGTGGAAATGGGGACGGGTTGTTGACACGGAAGTGGAGTGGAGATGGAGGAGAAAGGGAAGAAAGAAGACGATGCCAAGTAGCGGGAGGAAAACAGATGACGATGCCTGCCCATGTGATGTTTTTCGCATCTCAACACTTTTCGGTGGCTTTTTTTTCTCTCTTTTCTTTTTCCCTTTCTTCTTCTCCTTCTTCTCGATGTTGTTGTTCACCGCACTCATGCATCTCTCATTTCCTTTCTATTAACTAGCATTAATCCCCATTATCCTACAACTACTCAGTTATTCCCTCTATTCCACCTGCAACATTATGTTGCCCTTTATAGATCTCCGTATGTCGCTCTCCGCCAACTTTTTCCCCCATAGCTTCTGGTAGACTGACCCCCCGTTGGCGCCAGTGTTCGACTATCCCGCAAGGGCAACAGGAGCTTCCATTGATGAGCGTATGTTTCTACTCTATTGTGCTTGCGCGCAGTGCTGATTCCGCGGTTGTTTGGTTCCCTCGGCACAGTCAAGCTCATTGCGTCATTCCTCCTCTCATATCCTTTGGCCGGCCTGTTGAAGCGAATTCCCGATGCTCAACCCTGGAAGAAGAATGTTTTCATCATCGCCGTATCGCTATTCTACATTGTTGGCCTCTTCGATTTGTGGGATGGTCTCCGCACGTTGGCCTATAGCTCCGCTGGTATCTACCTGATCGCCTACTACATCGATGGATCATTGATGCCATGGATCGGTTTCGTCTTTCTGATGGGCCACATGTCCATCAATCACATCTATCGCCAAATTCTCGACGATGCGCAGGTCGTGGATATTACAGGCGCTCAGATGGTCCTGGTCATGAAGCTTTCCGCGTTTTGCTGGAACGTTCATGATGGTCGGTTGCCGCAAAGCCAGCTCTCCGATGCCCAGAAGTATGCCGCGATCACTCAGTTCCCGAGGGTTCTGGATTATCTGGGGTATGTGCTCTTCTTCCCATCTCTTTTCGCTGGCCCGGCTTTCGATTATGTCGACTACCGCCGCTGGATTGACACGACTCTGTTTGATGTACCTCCTGGAACCGATCCGTCCAAGGTGCCCCCGACCCGGAAGAAGCGAAAGATCCCCAGAAGCGGCACGCCTGCTACGAAGAAAGCTATAGTTGGCTTGGTCTGGATTCTGGTCTTCCTGCAATTAGGCTCCTTGTACAACCAAGATACCTTACTCAGAGAGGGCTACATGAATTACTCCTTCCTCAGACGGGTCTTCATAATGCACATGGTCGGCTTTGCCGCCCGATGCAAGTACTATGGCGTCTGGTCGCTGACAGAGGGTGCCTGCATCCTCTCTGGAATGGGATACAATGGCTTCGACCCTAAGTCGGGCACGGTCTTCTGGAACCGGCTCGAGAACGTTGATCCCTGGAGTCTCGAGACAGCCCAGAACTCCCACGGCTACCTAGGCAGCTGGAACAAGAACACTAACCACTGGCTGCGGAACTACGTCTACCTGCGCGTCACTCCTAAGGGCAAGAAGCCTGGATTCCGCGCCAGCATGGCCACTTTCACCACCAGCGCATTCTGGCACGGCTTCTACCCCGGTTACTACATGACCTTCGTTCTAGGCTCCATCATTCAGACCGTCGCTAAAAGTAAGAGCCCAGATTCTTCACCTACTGCGGGAACTTTTATACTGATCGAACCCCAGAATTCCGCCGTCATGTCCGGCCCTTCTTCCTCACTCCCGATGGCAGCAAGCCTGGGCCCTACAAGCGCTATTATGATGTTATGAGCTGGCTCGTCACTCAGATTACCATGTCCTTCACGGTGATGCCCTTCATCTTCCTCTCCTTCGGCACCTCGGTCGCCGTCTGGCGCAGCGTCTACTTTTACGGCATCGTCAGCAATCTTCTCTCGATCGTCTTCTTCGCCAGCCCCGCCGGGGCGATCCTCATCAAGAAGCTCAAAGCCCGCGGCACCAGTCGCCCGCCACACGGCCCCCGCACGGCCAGCACCGAGTCGCTGCAACAACCGCCAACCCTCGGTCTCCCCAGCGACGCCATGCAGGAATTCGATGACGCCGTCCAGGAGATCATGGCCGAGATCGAGTCCCGTCGCAGACGCGGCAGTGTCGTCACTATGCCCACGGGCGAAGAGCTGAAAGTCGCCGTCGAGAGCAAGATCGGGCGTAAGCTTCCCTGATTTCCAGGATCCTTCTATACCCTTGGGAGGTGGGAATGCATTGTATGGATGGGTCATCCATGGCTCCCTTTACATGGTCGTCGCCTTCCCTTTCGTTATGTTCTCTTCTGTGTCACTTGCACTCCAGTGCGAATTTAATGCAGTCAGATGGATTCTTCATCGCGTGGCCATTCAAGGGCCGGTGACTTATGGGCGGGCTGGATGGGCGGGGCTGGGTAAGTTGGCCACCGCAGCTGATTCAGCGCCGACTGCGTGATAGACAAGGACTATCGCCCTCATTTAGAACTTACTTTGTAACTTTAGATTTTGTGTTTTGGCTCCCGGCGCTCGTGGTTGCGCAGATCCATCTCGGGTCTTTTTGTATCAGTATTGAGCGACGCAACTTGATATGTGACGTTTTGGAGTCTAGTTGATTGGTTTCTTGTGCCATGGCATAGTGTCCGTGACCTGTCACTGTACAAGCTGAGTAACCTTCTCCGTATCCGTTATCCAAGAGCTCGCCTACCATCTAGATGATCTACTTAAGCACCATCGTCTGATATAACCATCGTGTCATATATATCTACCTATGTGTTGATTTTCCTATATAGTCCGTGAATCCCAACTCGAGCCCGCAGAGAAATCATTCTCATCAGCACTCAGGTATCGAGATGGGCGACATCAAAATAGACAAATGAAAGAAAGAACAGTAACATATATCCGTCGTGTGTCGTGAAATCCCAGATAATTCCAACGCTATGCATGCACTTTGCAGATAATCGAATAACCCCAATGAACTTGACCAGATAGACGGTTTCGGTATAGTGCGGATAGACATAAAGAGGACCAACACCCATTTGTCGAGGAAATATGAGACTGATCTTCAGAAAAAAGAAATATCGAGAAACATTATAAACATCACGTCATGGCAGTCGTGTCGAGAGTGATATGTAAATATGATATACCAAGCAGCCGTGGGGCAAAGAAAGCTGAATGCGAGTATAATTGCAGGCGCATCGAGCAGGCGGCGCTCAAGTGAAATCAAGGCGTATGAAGGGGTATAAACAGGTAAAAAGAGTCGACTCCAAGCATTGTGATGCGAAAGTCAATTCGAGCATACACAATGCAATGCAGGCGCAGGCATGGCCTGCGCAGGGAGCGCCAAGGCAGCCGATGTACCTCGGCGCCCTAATCAGGCAGAAGCTGCAAGCGCGATGGACTTGCAAAGAACATAGAACAGGGGGCTCGGGATTTCAATCAACCCTAGAACCCCACTGTTGTACCGACAACTGCTAAAGTGATCTGCCATGTTGTTAGTTGAGGGAGCAAGAGCACGGCTTATGCAGCACTTACCACAATGGTGACGATTACTAATCCCAAAGGGTTCATCCACCGGTTGAGCTTTCTCCACCATCGGGCATTTTCGTAGCGTCTTCTCTGCAGGTCGAATAATCGCATGCGTAGGCTTGTTTCCAGTTGGGACTCGGGGTCCTCCTGCATAACCATTTCCGGTTGTTTCGGTAAAGGGAGGAATGAGGCGATCAGCCAGGCTAACGAGCGCAGAGTAAGCACACGTTCCAGTCAAGCTGCGTAGATACCAGGGCTGATACTTACCAAGAGGGAAGATGAACCCAACACAAAATGACCAGACTTGAATGTTTCGCCGACCGAATAGAGGTTCCATCCTAGAGTCGAGGGATGGAGCTCCGCGCGTGCCCTTCCGTGGGCCCGTCGCACGTCGATCAGGCAACAGGTGTGGCGACCAGCTGCTGCGCAGCCGATTGCGGGTGTCCCTTCTTTCAAGTTCTGGATCTTTTACCCAATGGCTTCGAGGGTCGCGGGGATCGCTCGGTGGTGCCTCCCACCGTACGCTTCGTAGGTCACTAGTCATTGTTCGAGTATGGCTGTGAGCCGTAGGCATGCGGTAAAGAGCGCCATTTGTACTCGCTGTAGCTGGCCGTAAGGATGGTGGGCGACTTCCCTCCACCGTGGGTAAACCCGAATGAGCAGGCTGCGCTTCGGAGCGCGCATAATACATCCTAGCCCAGTTGGGCAAAATGTTATGGATGGTCGAACTTGTTCCCGGCCGCTTGGTGCTTCGCATACTGCTTCGACGGGATCTAGATCCGGACGAGAGGCTGCTGGGCACCGCTGGGTTCGAGGGGCGCGCTGGCAAGTTTGCGACATCGTCATGCTGTTCGTCGCCGTCCGAGTCCTCCACTTCATTCACAAGCCACACAGATGAAGACGTTGGCTTTGGGCGGACCAGGGCTGGAGAAGGCCGTCTAGGCTCTGCTAGAGAGTTGTTGCTAGATCCTTCAGCATAGTTCGAATCGCACTCTGCTGACCATCGAGATGTCACTGTCGACAAATGAGTTTTGAAGCGATCCGAAGAGAAATCAGTCGTAGGTTCCGGAGGGGTGGGCTCCGCGACAACCTCGGAAGTAGATACATCGACCCTTGAGCTTGACGATGAAGGAGCGCGTATTGTCGGATACTGCAAGAAAACCCCGCTGTCGACGATCGCCTGAATATCGGAATTAGGCCCGCTCCGCGATGAGGACGTGAGAGAGCGAGAATGGCTTCGCCCGCGTGGAAGCGTTGAGTTTGATTGAACTGGGTGCACCTGATTGGAGGGATTGGACCGGAATGATTGTGAGCGTGAACGCGAAAGCGAGCTCGAGTGTTCGGAGGATGAACCGTGAGTCCACTGAGCCGCTCCGATATACCTGATGACCGTTCCCAAGGAATTTAAAGACGATAAGGAGTTAGATCGAGTAACCGAGCCTGGATTTGAAGAGGCACCAAGTCGCACAAAGTTCAAACTTGAGTTGTCGAGGGCCACGAAGTTCGGGCTAGATGGAGGTCCAATAGGAACCACGTTCGGGCTAGAATGGCTTGAGCCAAGGGTTTCCGGGCCAGATGGGTGACGCGATGAGGTCCGTGACATCACGGGCTTGATTGTTGGAGGGACCTGGGGTAATGTATTCGGTTCCTCATCTGAATAAGCGGCAATAGAAGCTGAATCGGACTTGAGGCCGGTGGGTTTGTCTTCTGGAGGCAAAAGATCGGGGAATGATGACTTGCTCGACAACGGATCGTCTTCCCATACTTGCGATGGAGTGTTTGCGGCATCGAACGTCGAGGATAAATCCCAAGGGTCACTGGCGGTCCGTTGGAAAAAGCTGCTGTCGGCAATTTGGCTTAACTCCGTTGAGGTATTCCCAGCATAATGATCCGGTGCTTCGTCGACATGGAATCGGGAATCCGGGATAAATTCATGTCCTTTTCCAGGCCGCGGGAGGAGAATCTGCTCCGGTTTGGTCGGATACGGCGTAGCTGAATACACATCGTGTTCTTCCTGGCCGGCGTGTTTGTCACTCGTGGCTCGGAGGGACGCAGGTGGGGAGGACTCGTTCGTCTGGGACGGACTGCGCTCGTGGAGAGCTCTCCGTGCTGGGAGACTCGTTGAAGGTCCAGTCGAGCGCATGTTGTGCAAATTAGTTCATTATTATCACTATACACCAGTTATTTTGGTCGGGCTGTCGAGTAAACCTGCGGGCGGCGACCCGGTAAGGCTGGTGGTATAATTGACGACAAGGAGTTCACAAGAAACAAGAAACGTAGATCGAAGAACAGAAAAGAGAAAACGCCCACGCCCGACTGGGGGGGACTGGGACTGGAGATGGCGAAGAATGGAGATTAAAGATGATCTTCGATCATCAGCTCGGTTTGGGGCACCAAGCGACCACACAAACGGACCGCTCGATGGAGCGATTGACAACCCGCAGTTGCCGGCGATGGTCCCGTTGATGTTTGTTGTGGTCTATAGAATTTTATGATGCAATGAAGAATGTCTCGACACAGAAACGACGACGTGATGGTTTAAGGGAGCGTAACTAAGCTGTCCACCGGGGCACTACAGCCAAGGGAGAGTGGATCCGACCGAAAAAATGCCCGGAGTTGGATTAGCGAGAGCGAGTCAAGACCCCCAATGGAGCCAGCTTAATAAGGGCGGGGCGCGATATTAACGAGAGAATAACAACTGGAATAGTAAAAGAGTGTCTAACCCGAGACCAGGAAAATAATCAAAGAACGATTCGAAAAGAGCGACGAAAGGAAGGAGGACTGGAGGAAAGGGGACCACAATCTGAAACGACCAGGCCGGACTAAGCCGTAATATTTAAACGCCCCGGAGTCCGGGTTCCCAGCGGCGGTGAACCATGGATGAGATCAATAGATGAAGAGAGATGAAGAGACTTGTCTTTCCACCCCTCTTTGGCTTCGGTGGAGGGGGACAGGGATACTCGATCCAGGGGGGTCATGCAGACTGCACGCTCTAGAGCGCCATTTGAAACCGCACGATTGGTGGTCGAAAGGGATGGGCCTGCAGCCTGCAGCTCGTCGCTTTTTCCGGCTTCCCTTTGGGCAGACAATGGCCTACCTGCTCCGCCCATGGTCGCCTCAAAACTTGCGAGGGGGACGGACAGCTAGCGGGATGGCGCGGGATGGCCGCCAGGGAGAAAGGGTGGGAGAGGGTCTGGCCCGATGGACAGTTCCAACATCCAGTAAGTACTCCGTACGGTTTCTCTCGAATCTTGATAGTCTCCCGGCTCCAAACATTCTTCGCCGTTCGGATCCAAGACAAATGTGGTCGCAGATCAACATGTGTTCGGGAAAGTACATCCAGCTATCGTCATCAAGTACGGATTTGTGCTCTGCTGCGATCGAGATTCAGGCCTGGCCGAGGTCATTTCGCTTCGCGTTGATCTAAGAATATCCGCCTTCCACCCCTCGAACCAGAGTTGAATGAACTCAGACCAGGAGTTCGAAGATTGCGAAGTGGAGTGAGAAGCAGGCACCATTTAAAGTCGACTGTGGGCACGGAAGACGCAAGTCGGTCGGTTGGCCATGATTCACTGGAAATGCAAGGTCCGCTTGGTCGTATGTACAGTACATATCATAAGAGGTGCATATGCATATTCTGTACTGCACGCTGAACGTAATCTAGGCCCTACAGTACCAAGTTGTATGCCGTACGACTCGATCACAGGCGGGGAGAGGATGGGGCGGCTTAGCCTCTCATCAATCTCCACGAGGGCATCGATTGTAATGTGACGAGTCCAAATCGTGGAGGGAGTAATCGTGCTAGCGTGGCAGACCTCGAGGGCCTGAGTCCAACTGCTCCACCGCAGAAAACACTAGTACTTAGTAGCAAGTTGTCGTGGGCGAGAGAAAAAAACAAAAAAAAAAAAAGGAGGCCAGCGATTCCAGAAGGTTTCATTGGCAGTGGAGAGAAATATCTTGGTCTTTTTTGTTCCCAGCTAGCCCAATAATAATCGTCAGGGGCAATTGGCACTTGGCAGAAAACGTACAGTACCGTTGTCGGTCGTCGGAGCCACGGATCCTTTCTGGCGTTTTCTCCCTAAGCTTGCCAACTCATCCCAAGTGGAGTCTGTCAACCGAAGTAGTGAGGATGAGGTACCAAAGTTTGCTTATTACTCATATTACCGCGGCGCCCGAGGATGACAGTGGGGTTGTTCATAAAGGACGAAGACGACGACCGGACGGCACAAAGAACCCTGAATCCACGGATGGCAGATCTTGGGATCCATCTTTCGCAGAGTTCGATCGGAAAAACAGAATGTGATGGATCTAGCCAATATGGGGGATGTTCATAAATAGAGAGGAGAGAGGTACTTGGAAGGAGGGGGATGTTTTGGGGAGGAGGAGGAGGAAGAGGAGGGTGAGGAGACTGAGGACTGAGGAGAAGATGTACTGTAAGTTATGAGTAGGTACTAGAGTACTCCGTACTTACTCTGAGTACTACGAGTAGTAACTTAGCCGCTAGATGGAATCTCGATCCAGACAGAAGTCCCGGTTGCGGGACGATCCTCAGGCACCATCAAAGCAAGCTTCTTCGTCATCGCCTCGCCAACTAATATGTAACTTATGGTGTGCGTGCAATTGTACATACTCCAGCACTAACATATTCGTACTCACACTGTGTACTCAAAACCAGGGGATGTTCCAGATCTCGAGATCTCTTTCCGCCGCCGTCAATCCTTATATTGGCCCCTGTGGTCGTCATTCGAGCCTTGTACCTACTGAAACTCTCTCGTCATCCCCCCTTCTTTCTTTTCTATGGTCCCACTTGAACTGGATATTTGAGAGGGCGAGACTGTACAGATTGATGTACAGTCCGGATAGCAGTTGGAAGAACGGTGAACGAGTTCTAGAGTGTTTCACGTTGTTCTATCGAAGTTTGATGCTGTCCCGATCCATGGTTCAGAGATCGAATCTGCTCCAAGCCAGATCTGGATTAGCACAGGGGAGCTGAAGCAAGATCCAAGGGAGACTCGGAACCTGTGGACCTGGACCTTCTCCTGAATGCCTTTACCTAGCCTGGAGTACTCCGTAATCGTATAGTACTTTGATACTTACCACACTGCAGACCTATTCCTATTCTTGGTGGCGCATACCTGCAATAGTCCACTTGAGAGAATATAGTAATTGCCAAGGTCCAAGGTGATCATAATTACACAGTACATAGGCACAAAGCCCATCCGCCCCCTTTAACGCAATTCAATCAACTTCTCTGTTTGCTTTACAGCCAGCTCGTGGTAACGTACAAGGTAAATATATTGCTCGGCAGGCGATGGTCCTTCGATAGTTTGTCTTCACCCAAATAGAGCGGCAAAGATGAAGCTGAGCAGAGAAAGAAGAGGGCGATAGTCTGAAGCATGGATCTAGAAAGCCTCCGTAGGGAAGGGTGAAGTGCAAGCATGTCAATATGGCAAGATGATGGAGTGGTTGAAGATTCTATACTCCGTAGCAAGTACCTGTAAGTAGTTAGTTATGAATCGGACCTCATGACTAATCACAGGCATAACCAATCTGCATCGGAGGGCTACATGAGCTAAGCCGTTCCGGGCCAAGCCAAACCGACGCCCGGCGGATACGATGACGATTGATGCGAAGAGTCTCCCAGAGCAGCCGGCTTTCGCTAGCTCACAGTAAGGATTGCAACAAGTGAATGATGAAACGAGCATAATGCAAGCGCTTCTACGATTTCGCTCAGGCCAGGTACGGTCAGTCCTGCGACAAAGACCGTGGAATTGTGCCAAACCCTACCCGATCTCCGTTTCCTCCATTTCCTCGAGACATGCGACAACCACCACGCCATCGGCAGCATCTATCGCTAGAAAGCTCGATTTGTTAGCGCTTGACAAGAAATGGCAGGCAAAATGGCAAGCAGACTCTGCCGATTCTCGATCTGAACGTAATGCTGCGGGGGATACCCAAGGAACGGAAGAGAGGCCTAAGTCTTACGTCCTGTCTATGTTCCCTTATCCGTCGGGAACCTTGCACATGGGCCATTTGCGAGTGTATACCATCTCAGATGTGCTGGCTCGGTTCTATCGCATGCGAGGACATGACGTTTTACATCCAATGGGGTGGGATGCATTTGGGCTGCCAGCAGAGAACGCCGCGATTGAGCGGGGGATAGACCCGGCGGAATGGACCAACAGCAACATGTCTAAGATGAAGGAACAGTTACGGAGCATATCGACCTCTTTCAACTGGGAGTCTGTGAGTGGTTACCGGGATATCCCACCTCGTTCTGATGTTCGTCTCTCTACCGTGAGAACAACACTGATGTTTACTCGAACATGCAGGAATTCGCGACGTGCTCACCGGAATTTTACGAACAAACGCAACGGATATTCCTAATGCTTTACGAGAAGGGCCTCGCATATCAGGATGAAGCAGTTGTGAACTATGATCCCGTGGATAAAACGGTACTCGCGAATGAGCAGGTGGGTGCTGAGATACAAGGAGTTCTCATGGCCGTTGGACTGACCGCGGCACTAGGTTGATGCCAACGGTTGCTCGTGGCGCTCCGGCGCGAAGGTCGAAAAATTGAAACTCAAACAGTGGTTCTTCCGTATCACAGCTTTCAAGGAGATGCTCCTCAAGGACCTGGACTCCTTGTCTGGCGAATGGCCGGAACGTGTGCTCTCAATGCAGAGAAACTGGCTAGGAAAATCGCAGGGCGCGAATATCCGGTTCCCAGTCACCATTGATGGCAAGCAAGACGCAAGTACTGATATCGGCGTGTTCACAACGCGACCAGATACTCTTTACGGAGTTGAGTATCTCGCCTTGTCTCTGAATCATCCCCTCGTCCTAGAGTCCGCAAAGAAGGACTTTGAGCTGCAGAAGTTCCTCGATACTGCTGCTTCGCTCCCAGCAGATTCGAAAGCTGGCTACAAATTGACCACCCTGACTGCCTCCCATCCTTTACATGTTATTGATAAGGAAAGTCCTCATGTTGCTCGGCCGCTACCTATCTTTGCGGCGCCCTACGTTCTCAGTGACTACGGTGAAGGCGCAGTGATGGGAGTCCCCGGTCACGATGCTCGAGATCTTGCGTTTTTCAAGGAGAACGTGAACCCAGAGTCTATACCTGTTGTCATCGGGCCCCGACGGGAAGGCAAACAAGACGAATCTAGCACCAGTGTCGTTTCGTCCAATGACGCCAAGGCATTCACGCAGGAAGGTTATCTCAATTCCCTGTGTTGGAAGTACCAGGGTCTGCACTCAAGTGACGCCAAGAAGCAGATCGTTAACGATCTCAAGCAAGTCGGCCGCGGGGACTTTGTGGAACAATGGAGACTGAGAGACTGGCTGATAAGCCGACAGCGTTACTGGGGTACTCCGATTCCCATCATCCATTGTGATAGTTGCGGTCCTGTTCCCGTCCCGCCAGACCAGCTTCCCGTCAAACTGCCCAAGATTCAAGGCGACTGGCTGAAGGGCAAGAAGGGCAACCCACTCAAATCATCGCACGACTGGGTGAACACGCAATGTCCAAGCTGTGGTCACTCGGCCAAGAGAGACACGGATACCATGGATACTTTTGTTGACTCTTCGTGGTACTATCTCCGATTCTTGGACCCTAAGAACAAACAATCGCCCTTTTCGCCGTCTGTGGTGCGACCGGTTGACGTCTACGTTGGCGGCGTTGAACATGCGATCCTGCACCTTCTATACGCCCGGTTCATCTACAAGTTCCTTTCACAGTCCGAACTATTCCCAGAGTTAGCTCGCGCTGGAAACGTGTCGGGTCCATTTGAACCCTTCAAGTTCCTCCTTTCACAGGGAATGGTGCATGGCAAGACATTCTCAGATCCAGCTACAGGCAAATTCCTCCTTCCTTCGGAGCTGGACCTGTCAAATCCAGATAAACCACTTATCAAAGGGACGCAAGTTACGCCAGCGATATCCTTTGAAAAGATGTCGAAAAGTAAGCACAACGGTGTCGACCCGACGGGGTGTGCTTTGAAGTATGGCGCAGATACTATTCGCGCCCATGTCCTCTTTTCCGCTCCGGTCAGCGAGGTGCTGGAATGGGACGAGACGAAGATTGTTGGTATGGAGCGCTGGTTTGGCCGGCTCTGGAAGCTCGTGACTGACACCCAGCAAACGTTGTCCTATTCGTCAATTGCGTTGGACATATCGGACTTGAAGGCATCTTCCGGCCACGCGCTTACGATTCCCGGGGCCCTACAAAGCCTGGCTGATGGTGACGCTACCGCTCTCCTTACCACACATCGAACCATATGTTCCGTCACCAACTGCATTGAGACCAATCGCTATGGCCTGAACACCGTCGTTTCCGACCTGACCAAGCTAACCAATGCTCTTGTATCATCCACCCCCACCTCACCCGAGGTTCTCTACCTGACTGTTTCGTCCCTGCTGCGTCTTCTCTCGCCAATTGCTCCGGCTCTTGCCTCCGAGTGCTGGGAGATCCTGAACGGCTCGGTGGTGACGAGGAACTCCGCCGGCGCCGCTTCGGAAACGGCGGCTATCCCAAGTATATTCGACTGCAACTGGCCCACACCCCTTCTGGCCCCCGCCGAGGCCGACATGCTGTCCGCACGAGGAGGGCAGACCGTTGCGGTTCAAGTTAACGGAAAATTGCGATTCAGTGTGACAATCCCGCAACGACTTTCGCCCACGACAACCGAAGCCAACGCGAATACCACCGATGAACAAGACTGGATTATCAGTCGCATTCTAGAGACCGATGAAGGACGAACATGGCTGCGGGAGAAGAACGACTGGGAGAAGCGCCGACGAGTAATTGTTGTCAAAGGCGGCAAGGTGGTCAATGTTGTGTTCTAGAGGCGGCATCATATCGCCAGAAGCTTCGAATCATGTTTGATGTTTCACGCGAAGCATGCGCTGCCTGTTGTTTCGGAAAAAATTGTACTATAGATAGAAGACATCCTGATAGGATGAATAGAATATACCATTACTGAAACAAACTTTGTGGTTCGTGCAGATTGTTGTATGGGAATCAGTAAAAATTTCACACCCAACTTTGCTCGCGACACCCATGATGAAGGGCGCTTTCGCCCGATACTGTGTTATGGGCGCCCGGGCGTCGCAAGCGCTCCGTGAGTCCGGAGGAGAGTTTCAATATTGGGGTCAACGAACAGACCGGCGTATCGTGTGATGCGACAAGACCGGCAGGGCAATGGGTGTAGGCAACCTGAATGAGGAGGCAGACACGCCGACCTCTACGCTGGTGGTGGGGAACAGACGGATGGCTTCCCCTCATGCTGCCGCCGCCGCCGCCGCCGCCGCCGCTGCGAGCGCGGCACGGTCGGGGTCGGGCGTGACGTCGGTCTCAAATCATGGAGACTCCGATGTGGTTCTCGTCCAAGGCATCATCGTCACTTGAATGATGGTATTTTCTCCTAGAAGACCAAAGTCGGAGATAATGCGGTCGAAGGTCGGTTTCAGGAAGTGGAGGATTCGGATTCGCACTTGAGTGGAAAATCGCTTCGGTCGGGGGGGGGGGAAGGGTGGAGGTAGAAGACGCTCAAGCTTCGGTCATCAGTTAACTTATCGGTTATCGGACGTCGACCGCGCTTGTGCTGCCCACCCCACGGCGAAAGTTATCGTAAGAGAGTCAAGCTCTAGTAGACACATAGACGTCTGTTCTGTGTGTGATACTGAGCTACACAGAACGAAATGAAGCGACTCTTCGTCGGTAACGTTTTCACATGGGCTCCTGGCCTGCTATGAGAGACAGCATTTGGGAGGCCATGCGGGGAGACTTTTTGGTGAGGAGTCAAATTACCCCTCAGGCAGGGTTGCTTCCCCTCATGAGGGGAACGGATGGAGCTATCCGAACCGGGTGGAATGCGGGACAATCATGGATGAATGGATGGTAAGATTCCTGGCAGTCCAGTCCACTCTTCTACCCGGTCTCTAACTGACAGCCAGACAAAACAGTAATTCTGTCCGTTGATTGTCTCAATAGAGCCAAAAGAACCATTCATAGTCGTAGTCCCGACCCAGCACTGCAGTAGCGCCGCGGCAATGCTATGCGGGGCCAATCCTGGGCCGATCGCCCTGCCAGGTACTGAGACGTGGCTCCGAGTTACTAAGGATCTGGCAAAGGCTCGGCCCTCGCTCGGATTCCCCCTCATCGGCTCACCACGGCTACTGTAGCCTACTGTAACTTGAGTTACATTGCATTGCATTCTAGATCCCCGCATGAGCTTTGGACTTCTTGAAACATAGTGACATCGTACGTGTCCTGTACTGTGTGTAGATATGTCATCTCTGAAAGAAGTGAGCTCCAAACGCACACAGGATAGTCTCACTACTCTACCTACACATACTTTGCCTCATTAGTACCACCTAGTAGTAACTTATTGACTATGGACTATTGACTATCGACGAGGGAGTCCCGCGTGCGGAGAAAGCTTGGTGAATCCCCCAACTGGGAAGATCTGCCATCTGCCATGGTTTGATCCACCCCTCTTTCCGAGTCTAGTCCTGTTACTGTACTCCGTACCCACACCCACCTCATACTGCCTGCGGTACCCCCTCTCCTCCCCCCCTCCTCCTCCTCCCGGGACTCCTCCGCTCCCTCTTGCCGGAAGACGGAGGAACGGATAGTGTACTAGGTACAGTACCTTACTTACTATACTCTACCTAGAATAGTAATGATGGAGTAGTAAGTAAGGTACCCATCATGTACAATCAGTACAACCACGAGAGAGGGGAAAAGACAACTCTCTGAGAATGTAGGGAAATCGACCTATATATTTGGCCAAATTCCCCCGCCCTGTAAGTTCTGACTTCTATTCACCATCAGTGTCTCTCTCCTATCATCTCATCCTATCATCATTCTTGGGTCATCTTCCCATTCTCTTCCTTGCTACCAAGGTCCACGCCTAATCAAGTGCCAACCCGCTTTCGGTAAGTCTATTTCCCCTCAGCGTCGTTGTTGAGACAATTCTTGCCTGCAGTACAGTCTGCAGCTGTTTTGGAGATCGCCCCCTTCTGCCTGTCATCTTTCCCCGCTCTTCCTTGCTGCATTGCATCAAGCTCGCAAAGGTCTCCGATCACTGGCAGTAACGATGGTGGTGGCTGCGGGCCAGAATCTTACCTTGTCTTCTCCAACTTCTTTCATCACTACTGGGTGGGTATATATAATGGCAAGCTGACCCTCCGCTTTACAGGTCTACAAGATCAGATCCTTCAGTTCTTCTCTCTCTCTCAATCAATCAATCATCAGTCAATTTGACTCTACTCCTTCAAAATGGTATTTATGCGCTCTTTCTCCCGTCAACTTCGACGGCCTGCGGCTTCTCTTCTTTCTAGCAGAGGCCCTCTCGCATCGGCTGGCAGCAGTCCCTTGCGGACCTCGCCTCTGGCCAACTCCATTACTGGTGCACGTACGCTAACCGCCTCGGCCAATCTACAGGGCAAAATTCTTATGGTTCTCTATGACGTAAGTCCGTCTGCGGCTTCGGCCTCATCATCAATGACGACAAAACATTGACTAACAAACAATGAACAGGGCGGTGAGCACGCCAAGCAGCAGCCCGGTCTTCTGGGTACCACCGAGAACGAGCTTGGCTTGAGAAAGTGGCTAGAGGACCAGGGCCACACTTTGGTTACCACCTCTGACAAGGAGGGTGAGAACTCCACTTTCGACAAGGAGCTCGTTGATGCCGAAGTCATCATCACCACCCCGTATGTGGCTTCCCCTAGCATTTCCTATTATGTCCCCCCCCGGGAAACCTTTTCAGCCACTAACTCAGTTGGTTCAGCTTCCACCCCGGTTACCTTACTGCGGAGCGTTTGGCCAAGGCCAAGAACCTTAAGATCGCCGTCACTGCCGGTGTTGGTTCCGACCACGTCGACCTCAACGCCGCCAACAAGACCAATGGCGGTATCACTGTGGCCGAAGTCACTGGCTGCAATGTTGTCTCCGTTGCGGAGCACGTTGTCATGACTATCCTGACCCTGGTCCGCAACTTCGTGCCCGCCCACGAGCAGATCCGGAACGGTGAGTGGGACGTTGCTGCTGTCGCCAAGAACGAGTACGATCTGGAGAACAAGGTTGTCGGCACTGTCGCTGTCGGCCGCATCGGTGAGCGTGTCCTGCGCCGTCTCAAGCCTTTCGACTGCAAGGAGCTGCTCTACTACGACTACCAGCCTCTCTCCCCTGAGGTCGAGAAGGAGATCGGCTGCCGCCGTGTTGACGACCTCGAGGAGATGCTCGCCCAGTGTGATGTCGTTACCATCAACTGCCCTCTACACGAGAAGACTCGTGGTCTGTTCAACAAGGACCTCATCTCCAAGATGAAGAAGGGTAAGATACCTGTTTCTGAATTGACATAAAATCTCCGACACTAAACCAACTCTTCAGGCTCGTGGCTCATCAACACCGCTCGCGGTGCCATCGTTGTCAAGGAGGACGTCGCCGAGGCCGTCAAGTCTGGTCACTTGAGAGGCTACGGAGGTGATGTCTGGTTCCCTCAGCCCGCCCCCAAGGATCACCCTCTGCGCTACGTCCAGGGCCCCTGGGGCGGCGGCAACGCCATGGTTCCCCACATGTCCGGTACCTCCATCGACGCCCAGATCCGTTACGCCAATGGCACCAAGGCTATCCTCGAGAGTTACTTCTCCGGTCGCCACGACTACAGAAACGAGGACCTCATCGTCCACAACGGTGACTATGTCACTCGCGCCTACGGTCAACGCAACAAGGCTTAAACCCTGGAGGACATTAATATGAAATATATGACTCGAATAGTTCGGCAGATGTTCCTGGTTTGAACGTCTCCTTGGCGATTTAGCTATTTATGATACCTTCAAAATACAAATATCTTCAGATCAAATTCTTGGTGCATGGCATCGGGCTGTCTCCGCAGCTGCCCCACACATCCGTAAGCTTGGAATGTTGAACCCTGACGTAGAGTTTCCTGGCTATGCCTTGAACCCTTGACAATAGTCTTATGTCTGGATTTCTTTCGCAATAAGGCCACACCCCGTGCCGCCGCAATGGACTCCGGAGTTGCAGTATTCATGCAACCTCCAGGCCCTGGATATTGTGTTCCTGTGCGAATCAATGGCCGCTTCAGCCTGATCGACTCGAATCTAAACTTTGCTTAGCTACACAACATAATTTCTACGCGTGGCTTTTACTTCATGCACTGCTTTCCATCATCATCATCATCATCATCATCATACTCTCCTCATTACTCGCAGACTCGCACTGTGGTACGGTGTGAGGACACCCTCGGTGAGATGTGTGATTTTGTGACAGCATTCAATATAAATCTATAGGTATTAAGACATGGGAAGCGGATGATTGCAAAACTAGCGCCGGGACTGTGAATGCGGCGGATGGCCCTCGTCCTCGTCCTCACTGTCATCCATGAACCCGGCCTCGAGTTCCCGGCTGAGTCGTCTTCCCGAGTCGATAACTGCGCTGCGTTGCCGTTCAAGGGCCCCTCTGCGCTCTACATCCATGTCCATGCCGACCATGATCTCGCCCTCTTCATCGTAGATACTGATATTGTCATCCTGGTCGGCCAGATGCTGCCGCTGCCACGAGGAGGGCAAGAACCGGCGCATGATGGCATCGGCGATGCGGTCCCGAAGGGTCAACGTGTGGGCGGAGATCGTGTGGAGCGGCAGGTACTGGGAGTATCGCTGATGATATCGTCGAAAGAAGGGGATAATCACGAAGGAGAAAAGGAGGTAAAGGGTTAGCGAGATCACCGCGGGGATGATCATCGTCTGCGCAAGGAAGCCGTCGGTTAGGGACATGACGAGTCAGATATGAGGACTGATGGAGGAAGAGGTCACCTTTGCGAAGTTCGATGCGGAACCCATCTTGGTTGGCAAGTATCTCCGTCTGGGCCCAAAAAAACTGAGGCTGATCGTGTGTCGTCCGTCAACTATCCAGCAGACAGAGGAAGCGGAAGCGAATCGGAGGAGGAAATCGGAGGAGCAATCGGAGCAGGCAGCAATCGCAAGCGGGTGAACCAATGCACGATGCAAGGCTGTATGATTCAACCCCCAAGAGACAGAAGATTAAATTGCCATAGTAACCAAAAATCCCCACAGATACAGCGGTTCAACCATCCGGGAAATTTAACACAGCAGAGTGGAACAGCACATGGTCTGGCTATTCTTTCTAGTAACCTGCGGCCGATGAGGCCGCCGATAACCTCCGTGCACGTGATACCTACAGCAGCCATGGCAGTCAGTCTATCTATACTTATAGGACTGAGATTGGTAGGCGGTCAAGGGGACATGCAGTGCCGTGCAGTTGCAGTCAGTCTCCGTACAAAGATAGAATCATATCACATCACGTGGCAGGACTGTTACTCTGGGGAGATGGTGTTCTAGAGCCGCTCTTCAATAATGCCGCCCCCCTGATGCCCCGTGCTTTACACTCCGTCCTGACATGCAAAAAGACTCCAGCCACTAAACCACGTCCTAGAAGGGTTTTTATTTTCCACAGCTGGAGTAGGATAGCCCTACTAGGTACTAGGTGGGAAATCTGAACCTTGTGACTCAGAATAGATAGATCGCCTCTTTCCCTTCGTTTGCGATCCATACATCGAGGGAATCTCCGTGGTGTTCAGAAGGCGGAATTCCCACCTCTCTCTCTTTCTGTCTCTCTCTCCCCCTCCTTCTTCCTTCCTTCCTCCCTCCTCCCTCCATCCCTCCTCCCTCTTTCTTTTACTCTTACGCCCGCTCCGCTGCGGGTAATAATAATTTTTTTTTAGTCAGTTCAGGAGTGCGAAGACCTACGCCAGCGCCTTGGATGTTCTTTTCTTTCCCTCCTTCTCTCTCTCTCTTTTTGATCCTTCCTCTCACTCGAAACTCAGCGACAACCCCCGGAAATCGGACGAGTCGTTAGGACGGAAGGAAATATTATCATTAGCGATCGCTTCAGCCTACTCGTTCCTCAGCGGCTTTCGCTCATGCTGCGCTTTGCATCTCCCAAGCGACGTTCGTCAAGATGCCAACCAGCACGTCTGCGCCTGAAAAATCGAGACAGACCTCCGCTGGGAAGTCGTTCTTCGGAAGGAAGTTACACAAAGAGAAGTCGGTAGACGAACGTTACGACTCGCATGGCTCGCACGATAGCCTGGCGCCTCCTGGGAGCGTCCCCGGCTCTCGCTCATCCCGCCATTCCAAACGGTCCTCCGTCCAGTCCGTGGATTATCCCCACGAGTTTGATCCCACGGGCGTGTCCATGACCGCAGGTGTCCTGACTTCGATCCCCTACGAGAGCTTACCCGCCGATACCCGATCGCCTGTCCCCGTCGATCACCTGTCAAGACCTAGCTCGTCCTCACGCAAGGAACCGTCACCTAACCATCTCGCCAAAGGAAACAGCGACTACCACCAGTACCCGGCATGGAACCCGGCCAGCGCCCCCAACAATAATACCACCCCCGCCAACAACACCAACAGCGCTTCGTCGCACCCAACTGGCCCCCGGCCACCTCCGCATGGCTTGAATGTGACCATGACGGCAAGTACATCGGGGGATAAGGGCGCTCGATATCAACAGTGGGGACGCCCGGGCAGCTCTGCCGCCAATACTGGCTTTAGCCATAGCTCCTCTTCTACGCTTGATTCGTCGGCGCAGTCGCGGTTGTCCTTCGACCAGCTTAGTGTTCATTCATCGATGTCATCTAACACTCGTGGTTCAAGCTATTATGCATCAGAGAGCTCCTCGCGCACGCTGACACCTTCGCATTCCGCCGATCGCACAACCTATGCATCAAATGGCAGTTCTAGCCGCCTGTCGAATGCACAGGCGGCATGGCAATCAACCCAGCCCGCTCAACCACCCAAGATTCCGGTCAACCAGGAGCAATACCTCGCCCGGCCGAGGGACGATCGAGTGGTGGATCAACTGTTTATCGAGCTGATGCAGAAACGAGGATGGCAGAACCTCCCGGAGCAGGCCAAACGACAGATGCTCGCTTATCCGGCTTCGAAGAAGTGGACCTTGGTGCACCAGGACCGGTTGACGGAGATACAGGGGGAACAGAAGCGGCGCCAAAATGCTCGGCAGACTCACGGCCATGATGGACCCTCGGGTATCCTGGAACGCGCTGATGAGGAGGGCAGCCCCGAGTGGTATGTGAAGAAGGTTATGGACGATTCAATCACCTCGAAACAGTTGGCCAGTCTAAGTGTCAGCCTACGAACGCAGCCAATCAGTTGGGTCAAGGCGTTTGTTGAGGCGCAGGGTCAGATTGCTTTGACAAATGTGCTTGCCAAGATCAATCGAAGGAAGGCTACAGGTGTCGTCCCAGCTCCCCCGACAGGGGATAAGGATTTGGATCGTGAATATGACATTGTCAAATGTTTGAAAGCCCTGATGAACAACAAATATGGAGCAGACGATGCTCTTGCACATCAACAGGTCATTGTGGCTCTTGTTAGCTCACTGCTATCCCCTCGACTGAATACGCGAAAGCTGGTCAGCGAAGTATTAACCTTTCTCTGTCACTGGGCCGAAGGTCATGGGCACCAGAAGGTCCTCCAGGCTATGGACCATGTTAAGAATCATCATGGGGAAACCGGCCGCTTTGACGCCTGGATGCGTATTGTGGAGGTGACCATCGATGGCCGAGGGAAAATGGGCAGCTTGGTTGGCGCAAGTGAAGAATATCGCAGCGGCGGCATAGGCATGGAGAATCATCTCATGGAATATGCTGTTTCAACCATGCTGCTCATCAATATGTTGGTGGATGCGCCCGAGAGCGATTTGCAGCTCCGCTGTCATATCAGGGCCCAGTTCATTTCTTGCGGCATCAAGCGCCTCATGACCAAGATGGAAGGCTTTCAATACGAGGTCATCGACAAGCAAATTGAACGGTTCAGGGATAATGAAGCCATTGACTACGAAGACCTGCTGCAACGGGAGAGCAGCAGTATGAAGGACAGCATCGAGGGCGAGGTCAAGGACATGAGTGATCCTTTGCAAATCACAGACGCCATCACCGCCAGGATCCAGGGCACTCGGGCTCATGATTACTTCCTATCGGCCATGCAGCACATGCTCCTGATCCGGGAGAATTCTGGCGAGGATGGTCTTCGTATGTACCAGCTGGTGGACGCTATGCTCAGCTATGTCGCTATGGACCGTAGGCTTCCCGATCTTGACCTCCGACAAGGGTTGACCTTCACCGTGCAAAGTCTGCTGGACCGCCTACATACAGACTCCGAGGCAAGACGGGCTTACGATGAATCCTTGGAAGCTCGCCAGATCGCGGAGGCTGCGCTTGCGGAGCGCGATGAGATGAAGGCCCAGGTAGAGCTTGGCGCAGATGGCTTGGTTAAGAAGCTGCAGAAACAGATCGATGAGCAGACAGGGATTATCGAGCTGCAACGGAGACGTGAGGAAGCGATGCAGGCGGAGCTTGCGGATGTTCAGAGACTGCGGGCTCAAGAGTTACAGCGGAATGAGCTGGAAACTCGAGAACTCTACCTCATGCTCCGAGACGCTCAAGATATAGCTGCATCGAATGCCAAGAAGAGCAACATGGCCGAAGCGGATCCTTCACAGATGAGAGGCATCCTCGACCGAGAGAAGCTTCTGGAGCGATTGGAGATGCAGCTCGAGCGGACCAAGACACAATTCAAGCTGGAGGGCAAGGTATGGGGTCAACATGTTACCTCAGATAGACTGCGTGAGCTTCGAGAGCAGATGGATGGCGAAGCCGATGTCGACAATGAGTTTGGACAAAGGACAGGTCAAGGCCTGGACGTCAACGCCTTTGGATCGGTTCATCGGAAGAGAAGCCATCTACCGGGCATGGACCAAGACGACAGTTCCGAGATTCAGACGCCGGTCGATGAATCCGGTGAGGTCATATACGAGAAGGCACGCCTTGTGGATCTTCATCGGCCCAAAGTCAACCCTAAGCATGCCAACGGTCTCCTGGGAGAAATTGCCTCGAAGGTTCCCAAGATTGATGCTGAGGAGGCTGAGGATGCTGAGGCAAATGGCTCCGTGGACAACAAACTTGCTGGACCTGGAGCAGAAGATCCCACTGCCAGCTCACATCAAGAAGGAGCCAGGGTCGAGGGTGCAACTGAAAAGGTCGAAAATAAAGGTGCTCCTGCTCCTGCTCCTCCACCCCCACCCCCGCCTCCGCCTCCTCCCGCCCCAGGAGGGCTGGGATTCGCTCCTCCCCCTCCTCCCCCTCCTCCGCCTCCTCCTGCGCCAGGAGGGCTGGGGTTTGCTCCTCCACCTCCCCCGCCTCCGCCCCCGCCCCCACCGCCAGGAGCTGTTGGGGTTCCACCTCCGCCCCCTCCGCCTCCTCCACCACCCGGAAAATCAGGGTTCCCGCCACCTCCGCCCCCTCCTCCCCCGCCGCCCGGTGGAAGACCTGGCCCCCCCCCACCACCTCCTCCGCCCGGTGCTTCTTTCGGTGCCCCTCCACCCCCTCCACCGCCTGGTGCTGGTGGATTCGGAGGCTGGCGCGCAAACTACATGGCTTCCCAAGCCCTGCCTCATCACCAGACAGCTCTCATGCCATCTATTCGGCCAAAGAAGAAACTCAAGGCACTTCATTGGGATAAGGTCGATACTCCGCAGGTGACCGTGTGGGCATCTCATGCTCCTACTGCCCAAGCAAAGGAGGAGAAGTATGTGGAGTTGGCGAAGAAGGGAGTCTTGGATGAAGTCGAGAGACTGTTCATGGCAAAAGAAACCAAGATTTTCGGCAAGGGCGCGGGAGGCAAGCAGCGTACGGATAAGAAACAACTCATCTCCAACGAGCTGTCCAAGACTTTCCAGATTGCTATGGCCAAATTCTCTCAATTCCCTGCTGACGATGTTGTACGAATGATTATTCATTGCGACACGGAAATTCTCGACAACATGGTCGTTATGGATTTCCTACAGAGGGATGAGATGTGCACCATTCCCGAGAATATCTCAAAGTCTATGGCGCCATACAGCAGAGATTGGACCGGTCCAGATGCCGCCAGCGCCGAGCGGGAGCAGGATCCCACTGAGCTCACGCGCGAAGACCAGATCTACCTTTATACCGCGTTCGAACTGCACCATTATTGGAAGGCAAGAATGCGTGCTCTTGCGTTGACACGCTCGTATGAGCCAGACTATGAACATATCTCCGCCAAACTGCAGCAAGTCGTGCAGGTCAGCGAGTCTCTGAGAGACTCCGTGGCCCTAATGAATGTTCTTGGCTTGATCTTGGACATTGGTAATTTCATGAACGATGCCAATAAGCAAGCTCAAGGTTTCAAACTGAGTTCCCTCGCCCGCCTCGGTATGGTGAAGGATGACAAGAACGAGACTACATTTGCAGACCTGGTGGAGCGAATTGTTCGAAACCAGTATCCCGAGTGGGAGGGCTTTGTGGATGAGATTAACGGCGTTGTCGCCATTCAGAAGCTCAACGTCGACCAACTGCGCACGGATGCTAAGAAGTACATAGATAATATCAAGAACGTCCAAGCCAGCTTGGACGCTGGCAATCTTAGTGATCCGAAGAAATTCCATCCTCAGGATCGGGTCAGTCAGATCGTTCAAAGAAGCATGAAGGATGCTCGTCGCAAGGCCGAGCAGATGCAGCTCTACCTGGACGAGATGGCCAAGAGCTATGATGATATCATGGTGTTCTACGGAGAGGACAACACGGATGAAGGCGCCAGGCGGGATTTCTTCGCCAAGTTGGCTACATTCTTGCTGGAGTGGAGGGTAAGTACATGCCGTCTCTTTGCGTTAAAGGCTTCTTCTTGCTAACCGTGATATCAATGTCCAGAAATCCAAGGAGAAGAATATCAGCCTGGAGGAGAATCGGAAACGCATCGAGGCATCTCTGTCTCGCAAGCGGGTCAATGCAGGCCTGGCGAACGGCGCCGGTACAGCTACAGAAGGGCCACAGTCACCCGCCACCAGCGGTGCTATGGATTCACTTCTGGAGAAGCTGCGTGCGGCGGCTCCTCAGGCGAGGGATCAACGCGATCGTCGGCGTCGCGCCCGCTTGAAGGAGAGACATCAAGTCCGCGTGGCTTCGGGACAGAAAATGCCAGATGCCGCTGGGTCTGAAGGCGCAGAAGCCGGACAGACCGAAGAGACTGGCAGCAACGACACGAGCAATGCGAGTGCAATCGATGCCGACTCGGCCAACACGGGCCTTTTGAGTCCTCCGGCTCTGGAGTCCGAAGCTCCTGAGAAATCGAGCCAAGACGCTCAGCCTGTGTTAGAAAGTGATGATGTTGCGGACCGGGCTGCAAGCATGCTGCAGGGTCTTCGGGACAATGTTGACGGCGAGCGTCAAAGAAGAAGACGTGAGACAGCCGAGGAAGAGCGGCGTAAACGCAGGCTGCGGAGACGCAACGGTGCTGCTAGTACCAGCAAAGACAGCGCCGATGGCTTCGTGGTAGCCTCTGCGTCCGAACCACTTTCCCCTCCCCGCACGGATCCGATTGAGCCGGATGATGTGAGTGTCGCCAGTCCTCGAGACGGAGATGAGACAGCTCCTCGAACACCCTTGACGCCATCTATCGTGGTATCGCCAACCGTCGACCAGAAACTTCAGTTACCTGGCGATGACGAGCCGAGCGAAGGCTCTCCCTAAACAATTCCGTGGAGTAGATTGGCTACTACCTATATTTCTCTACTCCATGTCCCTCTTTCCTTCCCTTCCCTTTCCACTCCGCAACGCACATTTCTCTCTCCCGTGCATTTGATGCATGAACTAATCGCATTCCTTCTTTCCTAATCTAATGTGTGATAGACCAACCCATGCCGTCTCGGAAGATGTCACTATGTGTATGATGTTCCCCTGGCTGCGTGTTTCAGACACGTCTGTCTTCGTTTCTTTTGATCTCTTTCGAGGGCTGTCAAGCGGTGATGCACAGTGGCATTGGTGCTTTCGTCTCCTTTCCTTCGTGGCTCCTGCTTAGATTCGTCCCTCCTTGCACCAAGCTGTTGCATTCGCTTCCCGAGTACATTTTCATTTTTCTCTTTGACCCTTTATACATCATGCTTTCCATCTCTTTGATCTCCCAGCGATTCATAGCCTCTGACATTTCCCCCTTTCTTATCTTCCCCACTTCGGCCTTCAGTTTCTGTCTGTGTACATACTCGGCTTTTCATCGGTTTCTTCTTGTCTATTATATCTGGATGTCGTTCCGGCGACAGTTGCATATCTCTGGCGGAGGAGGATTGTGAGGCGTATGGCCGTGTGTCTTTCGGTGCGCAGGCGTGACGAAGGGGCGCAGGGTCCCTGTGATATGACCTTTTCCTACTACATCTACTGGATTACCATTACCACCAAGCTTAGCGCATACGCAGAGTGGTTTCCTAGAATCTGGGACCCGTAACATCTAATGCGATTACAGAGTACTGTACTACTATGAGTGTATCAGTGTATTAGTGTATTACTTGGATGGATGGAACGCGAGTGGGCCAACTGCACGTGATCGACACCTCCGCGGCATTTTGCGCCACGCCAACATTCGAGCCCATCTTCTGTTTACTCCAACTAACGACTGACACCATTTCGCGCATGCGCGGATTCAATCTTCGAACCCTGCGGTGGGCTGCTGCCGCTCGCCCATCGTTGCCGGTGCGGAATCGAGGTGTTTTGTCGAGACGCTCTCCGGCACCACTGCTACTATTAAATGAATCACCACGCCGCTGCTTCTCAGCCTGTCGCCCGGATCTTTCACTCTTCGATGCCGACTCAACAATCTATGCCCTCTCCACCGCTCCCGGGCGAGCCGCTATCGCCGTCGTGCGAGTATCTGGTCCAGCATGCGTGCAGGTATACATTGACATTGACTCGCAGTCCTTCGCTTTCCGTTCCAGCACTCCTCGAAACCTGTCCAGGGAACCACGAACTAACACCTACAATCTGTATGTAGATCTACAATGCTCTCTGCCCCTCCGCGCCCCTCCCCCGTGCCCGGCACGCCGCCGTCCGCACGCTCTACGATCCCCTCCAACCTCTATCCTCGAACACCATCCTCGACGCCGCAGCCTTGGTGCTCTACTTCCCCGGCCCCCGAACCGTGACCGGGGAAGACGTGCTCGAGCTGCACTTGCACGGGGGTCCCGCGATTGTTAAATCCGTCTTGACGGCGATCGCAAACGTCAACCCGTCGTCATCCTCGTTGCCTTCCTCCTCACCATCTCCAACCACAACCACAACAACACATCCGAAGAATCCCCGGGTCCTCATCGAAACCCCCTCCAGAGGAGGAGCCGGAGGGATCATCCGCTACGCCGAGCCCGGCGAATTCACGCGCCGGGCCTTCCTCAACAACCGCCTGGACCTGCCCCAGATCGAAGCGCTGGGGGAGATCCTGCACGCGGAGACGGAACAGCAACGACGGATTGCCGTGCGCGCGGCGAGCAGCAGCAACAGCGGCAGCGGCAGTGGTCCCGACGGGGCCGGCGCGCTGTCGCAACGCTACGAGCAGTGGCGGCATCAGTTGCTGTACGCGCGCGGCGAGCTGGAGGCGCTGATCGACTTTGCCGAGGACCAGCATTTCGACGAATCGCCGCGCCAGCTGGTTGGGTCCGTGGGCCGGCAGGTGCGCACCCTCCAGGCGCAGATCCGGCTGCACATCGGGAACGCCGCCAAGGGGGAGTTGCTGCGCAGCGGGATCCGCGTCGCGCTGCTGGGCGCCCCGAACGCCGGCAAGAGCTCCTTGCTCAATCGGGTCGTAGGCCGGGAGGCCGCTATTGTGAGTACCGAGGAAGGTACTACCAGGGATATCGTCGATGTCGGGGTGGATGTTGGGGGTTGGTTTGTGCGGCTGGGGGATATGGCGGGTATCCGGTCGGAGGATGTTGGGGAGGATGATGAGGAGGGGAGGGGGAGCTCGGCGGTGCGGAATGTGGTGATTGGGGCGGTGGAGAAAGAGGGGATCCGGAGGGCCAAGGCTAGGGCGTTGGAGTCGGATGTTGTCGTTGTGGTCGTCTCGTTGGAGGCTGAGCAGCAGCAGCAGCAGGAGGAGGCAGACAGTGCGGGCAGTGCGAGTGCTTCAGCTTCGCGGTTGGCGGTGGAACGAGAGGTCGTTGATGCGGCGAATGAGTGCGCGCGCGCCGGCCGCTGCGTCGTCGTCGCGATCAACAAGTGTGACCGGCTGCCCGGCCTGGATCGCCTCCCGGATCAGCTGCTTGCCACCGTCCGCACGCTGTTCCCTGCTGTGCCGGCCCGGCGCGTCTTCGGGATCTCCTGCCTGGATGCTCGCCGGGAGACGGGCTCCGTATCTGGCTCGGCGGGGCACGATCCGGGCCACATCCAGCGCTTTCTCCAGGGGTTGATTGCTACGTTTGAGGAGCTGGCCTCCCCGATGGGCATCGAGGAGGATGCCAACGGCCAGTACGACCGCTCCTACTGGGAGGATTCCCTGGGGGTCACCCACCGACAGAGCTCGAACCTACAACGCTGCCTGGAGGATCTCGACGCCTTCATGATCCAGACTCAATCATCGGACCACGACCACCACCAGCTTACACCCGAGTCCGAAGAGGAGGTCGACATCGTCACCGCGGCCGAGCACCTCCGTTCCGCTGCCGATGCCCTGGCCAAGATCACAGGTAAAGATGAGAGTGGCGACGTGGAGGACGTTCTAGGGGTGGTCTTCGAAAAGTCAGTTGTCTTCATTTTCTTCTTCTTCATTTGGTCTTTTTCCTTTTCGTCTAACCCGTTCAAAAAGACGCCCTTCTGCGCTCTAAAACAAATGACATGGCTAATCACTGGGTGTGGTAACAGATTCTGCGTTGGGAAATGAAACACGACTGCTTAGCCCGAAGAAATTCTTCTGGTTGCTTTTGGCACTGCAACCGCAGTCTATACTTCCTTCCTCCCTTCCCTTCGGTTCGCTTTGCTGTTCCGCAGCCGAGGATCCTCGCGAGCATACTACTGGTTGGTCCCTGCTTTCTCATTCACATCGTTATACCCGCCCCGGCCTTGCATATCCATCTGTTCGGCTGCGGTCGAGGTCGCGGTGGATGTTGATGACGTCGGGGTGTTATACCCGCCTCGACCCATGGAGTCCATGGTCAAAGGAGGTTCTGTGGATGGACCCATTTTCTGGGGTATCACAGCGATGGGCGGGGATGCTGAAGATGTGGCCGTACACATGAAAGGTTGGTTGAGGGGATGAGTTGCGGATGAGGACCGTGTCTTCGTGTGTGAATGGGGAGGCGCAGTTTGCAAGTTTGTCGCGGAAAGTACTGTATGTCAGACACCGACCGACCTGGGTCTAGGTAACGTCTTGAAGATAGGCTGGAGCAGGAAAGTTGAAATCCGCATGGGGATCCAAGCCAGCGACACGGATGTATTTCACAGAAGGTCGATGAGAGAGAGGAAAATAGCCATCATGGCCTCTCGATCCCATCCATGCTTTTATAGACTTCGTTCATTTGACTTTGAGATCTCTACACACAAAGAGCTACACACGCCCAACTCGCCATGGATAAGGAGGACTCAGGAGCGAGATCATTGGGACAACACAGTTAGGTATGAAAGGTATTCCCTGATAATACTTGATTGTCTCTCCACATCTAAGGCCATTGGCCTTACCAGGCGTTCGTTTGCCACGGACCATCGTGCCGGGAACGCTCACCTTGTTGTCCCTTGCTCTGCCGCTGCTTGAGTGGCTCTGTTTGGGAATAGTTAAGACATGTTTTAGCCTTAGTCACAATGATGTTATTGATGCGGTGTGCGCCAAATTGTGCTGCAAAGCGCTGGGTTGGGACCCAATTCATTGCGCAAGTAGGCTAAGGCCGATATGTGCATCCCTGGGACCCCGTAGTAGCGAGAATTGCAAGGGGTGGATGTGTTGAATGAATGACGCAACAGAATTAACACAAGCTCTGGGCCTGATCACAGGCCTTTCTGCATTGTGATCTCGCTCACACAAATGTTTACTTATACCTCTTACACGGCAAGCTCAAATGCTTCACCCTCCAACGCCGTGTATACTGACGAGAGAGACGATTCTGAGTCCCAGTCTTCATCCTCCTCGGATTCCCTTTGATACACTGGGATTGACATCCATATTGGAGACAAGGAGTACCTGACATACCGCGGGTCGATGACTGAGCTTGGCGATTCCGGCGAGAAAGTCGGTGCTTTCGTTCGAGCGAATGCTGTCTCCAAGGGAAGACTGACCCCTCGGTGTTTCCTAGATGAGTCAAGGAGGGGTCGCGCGCTAGACCTAAGCATCGAAGCTTCGTTCGCGGGAACAAACGCCGGTTCTTTTACGAGAAAGGCACCTGGCATGCTACTGGGTCCCAAGGATCCATGCTTAGGGCTGGCTTCTCGACGCATATGTTCCGGGGTATGGGATCGGCTCGTGGGTAGCCCTTGTTCTAACGTCCCGGGTAGTTCCTGGGGGATTATGGTTGCTTTCGGAGCGGCATGGGTCTCAATTGGAGAATCGGACCAGAAAACTGGGGCTGGTCGATGCAAAGCTTGATCGTGTTTCTCTGCTGGCAAAGAAAAGGTCCAAGAAGGCACGAAGTCAAGCCTCGACGGAGTTAGCTGGTGTATCCGATGCAACAGGCTCTGCACCTCCAGCTTTCGCTCTTCGGAGATGTTCGCCGAAGGGGCAAAGCCAATTCGGTCCACCGTAAGACCTAAACTAGCATCCTCCTTTGCTGATGCGGCATCGCAAGAGAGGAGTAACCGCAGTACGTCAGGGTGTCCGTAGTAGGCGGCATGCCGGTAGGGCGGCCAGCCTCTTTCATCGCGCTTGGCGGCCAATGCACCTCGTTGAAGCAATAGGCTGACCACAGAAAGATGCCCTCCCATTGCTGCTAGACACAAAGGGGAATCCTCCTCGGACATCTCTTCGTATGGTAGATAGATAGGTGACCCTCGATCTAGGAAGTTTTGCACGGCAGCGGCATGACCATACCGACATGCCACGCAGAGCGCACGATCTCCCACAGAGTCGCGAGCTTTCAGAGAAGCTCCCTTGTCGCAAAGCAAATTGAGTAGGCCCATAGATCCGTCAGCAGCCGCTATGTGGACAGATCTCCGTAAGTCGGGGCTAACACAAGCTTCTATATCGGCGCCAGAGATGAGCAGCAATCTGGCGACATCCAAGCTGTTTGCCATACATGCGTAGTGAAGTGGCGTGAAGCCGGTGTTGCAGCGAGCTTCCAAAGGCATGTTCTTCCGAATGAGATGCTCAACGACTGCGAATTGTCCGTTCATCGCTGCTAGATGGAGGACCGTTCGACCAGCGATGTTTGTTTTGGCCAATACAGTCTTCTTTAGGCTCAATGCATTCACAACCTCGCTATGTCCGTTGAAAGCGGCCCAGTGCAAGGCCGTCATTGAAGCATCATCGACGCATCGAACCGAGGCCTTCCGCTTCAACAGCAATTGGACTGCAGACAGTTGACCTGTAGCGGCTGCGCAGATGAGAGGTGTTCTGCGATCATTTCCAGCCGCATCGACATTCGCTTTATTATCAAGGAGTATCTCAATGGCTTTGAGATGACCAGCCTCGGAAGCATAATGCAATGCCGTCATCATCATTCCGTCCCTCGCTTCCACGTCTGCACCTGCTGAAACCAGGAGGTGAATGATCGCTGCATCACCTTGTTTTGCGGCAGCATGCAGCGCAGTAGTCTGGCTGTCTGCTCGCGCATTGAGCTTAGCATGGCATGCAATCAGCAGGCGCGTCGCATCAACGTGGCCATAGTACGCTGCCAGCCAGAGGGCTGTTTGGCCGTTAGAGTTCCGCACGTCGATATCTAGACATTCAGGTAGAAGCAGCTCCATGATGTTACAGTGACCGCGGGAAGCTGCTAGATGCAACGCCGTCGATCCGGATTTATCGGTGGCATCCACTCGCGCGTTCTTTTGAAGCAACAGCTCTACCACTTCTTCGTTTGCGTTCTGAGATGCGACGAGTAATGCCGTTCGGCGAGTGGAGATGTGACGGGCTTCAATATCATGGCCGTTGTCGAGAAGTTGCGCAATGTCGGCTCGAGACCCGGTCTGAGATAATCTAACTAACAGCGGTGCAGTTGAGTTATCGGCTGAGGTCAAGTCGTTACTCGTCCCTATGTTCCTCGCATAGATCCGTCGCTCCGTGCGACTACGAGCGGGGCAAGATGGAGTTGTTGCGGACCAGCTAGGTCGTCCGAACTGTCGAATGATGGACCGGATTCTCTCACGTCGGGAGCCCGATGTGCGAGAGACCCGCGACAAGCCAGTCACATCCGATTGCCATCGGCGTGTCTGGGTGGGACTCGAATTAAGGGGTTGCGGAGTATGAGATACGCTCCGCTTGTGACCTTGAGAGGAGCCAGTTGTCGTAGGAGACAGGCGGAGTGGAAGCACCAGGCAATTTGTTTCCGATGTCTGGAAGCCCGACGCAGCTTCGGCAAACTGCCTTTCGCACGGAGTACTGCTGTTCCTACGATCACGGCGAGAAAGAGGAATCTCTGTCGTGGTTGCGAGAGCTTCTAGTGGCTGAGAAGGCTGCGTATCGGGGAGGCCATTCCTCCAGACCTCTTCGAATTCAGATCGAGTGCTCACTGGGGCGGATGAGCGACGATTCATGCTGCCAGGCGCTGGGCGAGAGGATGCGTAGTCACTAAATGTCCGCCGGTTTGTATCGTCCTGGTAAAGCTTGTGAATTGTTCTGCGGTTGTCTGTTCGTCGTAATGGATGGTAGACCGGCTCCGAAGAGGTCTGACTGGGCTGGTTTCGCATCAACCGAGTCATTGGTCATTGAGACTTTTCTGCAGTAGAGCAGAGAAAGAGAGAAGAAACGGCTGTTCAAGTCTCAGCCGAACGTCCATGGTGTCAACATGAGTTATCTATCTGGTTTATCTCCCACTCCTGGCGCATGCTCGGAACCCAATCTGTGCAGCGTCATGGCCCGATGTGCCAAGTGTCAGCGCAGTTTGCATTCAATTGTCCGGGAGAGCTTCCTTGACTGCAGGGCTACTGCTCAGCTCGATCTAGAGCATTGACTTGTACGTGGCCCAATCATGCAGCGGTGTGATGTCAGCTTCTCACTGAAGCAATTGTCAACACATCGGTCGGGGGAAATACGGCGGGTCAGATCTGCAGGAAGAGGAGGAAGTGGAGGAGGAGGAGGAGGAGGAAGAAGAAGTAGAAGAAGATCGGTCGGCCCGCGGGACCTGAAGAGGAAGTACTTTACTATACATAATTATACTACCCAGTTCAGTAGTCTCCAGCCTATATACATACGTACAGTACATCCATCCATAACATGCATACATGCAGAGATTCCTCAGCTCATCCTCCACCGATCTTTCTACTACCGTCTCACACCCATCCACACACCCTCATTGAAACCAATGACTCCAAAGGCTGGAAAGAAGATATGGTATGACTGGACATTTTTACTTTCTTTCTTTCTGTTGCTTTTTCTCTTTGCTTTTCTTTTCTTTTTGTTTTTTGACCTCTCTCCTCCCTCCAAAAGAGCACCGATCACACTAGGCTACTCCAGACGGTCGTACCGATTACCTTCCTGCATGTTCGGAGGCAGCTGCCTTCCTGATCTCCGAATTGGCTTTCCCTCAAAACATCGCAGGCCCGAATCCAGCCCGTACGCCAGGTGAACGGCCTATGGTCAGCACCACGGTAAACTTTACGCTGGTGGCTGGTTGAGCACAACGCCTCCAAGGGACGGAGGGCCTTATTCCAGCCGCTACGCGAGAAGAAATTCAATATCAAGAGGGTTCTGAGCCAAATGGCGGTGGCCGCCTGTTCATGGGAGCGTGTCATCGATCTCCTCCCGGAACTTTATCCACGTACGAGGTACTGTACAGTGGTACTAATCGGTTGGTCGCCTCACAGGACACGATCACCACCTCCTGTGCTCAATGAAGCTGGGATACACATCGATCAGGCTTGCGTTTTCCTCGGCCTTTCCCTCGGACACTGGTCGATGGCCTCCTCCCCTCAAGGCTGGCTGTCCTGGCACGCCTGGCACGCCTGCGCGTTGATGGCGCATTGATGGCGCCTTTACGAAGAAGAGAAGGCCTTTACGGAGTAGGCATGGTACTTGGACTGACTGTGCAGACTGAGTACGTAGTACGACGTATGCGTGAGCAATTCCGTAGTAGTAATCGCACGTACAGTACGGAATATGGAATAAACAGCGCGACTCCGCAACCTTGTTCTGGCCGGACCCCAATCAGAGAACAGCCCTCACTTTTTGTCTTTCCGCACACCGTCAAGAAAGTACGGCGTTGGACTCGTACTTACTATTTATCCACCGTACTGTACCTACACATAACATTAGTTTCTATCTACGCGGGGGTGGGAATCATCGTTTTTTACCTACTGTCCTCTGTCCCTAAATTCCTATCGTACATAAAACGTCCTCACAGCTTCCATACCGCCCAGTCCTTCAGATCTAGCTCTTTGATGATCCCTCGAAGTGGTCCCTGTAACTCCATTCCCTCGGCCCACAGCTTAGGTCCTGCCATATAACTGATGAAGCCTTCTGGCCCAGACACAAGGATCAGATTGTCTTGACTGGGCTTGGGAGACGACAAGCCGACCGACTTAGTGAAATCCAGGATCGCCTGCTTGCCAATGGCACTACCTTCTTCGTCGACAAAATAGTCCACGGTCATCTGGCCAGGATACTGTGCCCGGAGAGCCTCCAGCTCTCGAACAATGAGGGAGCGAGTCTGATTGAGGGGCGATGCGACCGGAGCTGGGCTGGCTGCTGGGGGAGTTGAACGACCAAAAAACCACGACCTCTGCGGAGCTGGAACCACTACTGTGTCATTGATTCCCCCAGAACAGTCGTCACGGTTTCGGTTAGCCCAAAGAATATGAATTCTAGGTTTACGAGTCTGATCCGTGCGACGCAGAAGAGTGTGTGCGGCTTGCAACGCCGGGGCAATTCCGGTCCCACCAGCAACGAAGAGAATGTGTTGCGTGTTCGGTGGGATCCCGCATTCGACCCTCGGGCCACGCACTTCTATGGGTGCGCCCATATCGAGGTTGTGGAGATAGCGGGAAACTTCGCCATGGGGGTCTCGCCGGATGAAGAACCGCAAACATTCGTCCTCCTCTTCCTCTGGCGAGGTTGAGGGAAGGGGCGTATAATCTCTTCCGATCTGCAGCTGGGGCTGTTTGAACATCACGCTCCATATCCCCGTTGTCCATGCTTCCTCATAAACGGCGCGGTTGCTCCCATCTGCCTTAGGTGGCTGTAGAGTGAATATGCTTCCCGACGATGACACGGGCTCCCGCGATACTAAATAGTACGGGGTGAATCGAGTGGGAGACAAGGTTGATGACCCAGAGCCCTGTTCAGATCTGATGTATGCGCCAATCCCGGCGGCAGCCGTTGTAACGAGGGCCACTTGCACCCATCGACGTGATCTTGGTGGCGGCGAAGAGGAGGAGGAGGCGGAGGATGCGGAGGCGGAGGAAGAGGAAGAGGTATGAAATTGGGGGCTTCTCGTCAGCAGCCTTCCACCGATGGAGGACACATTGTATCGAGAAAAGCCCTGACTGAAAATTCGGGGCTTCATGGGTGAAGGGAGAGAGAAGAGAATCGAGAGCATGGGAAAAGTAGCCCGTAGAAACCGGCGAAGCTATAAAAAGTTGATTAAAATTCAGGGACTGGAGATCCCTCGGCACTAAGCCGGATTGAGGCAACCACACACCCTGTCTGTCTGTGCTCATTTCACTTACCATCCATCTCTCCCAAGTAGTTACTTACTCAACTCATTGATTTATTGATTTAATCATTCATTCATCTATTCATCTCTAAATCTCTCCACCCTACCCTTGCTCCCAATTATACTTGGTTCCTCTCTAGTTCTCTTCTTTCGTCCTTTGCTTCTTCTGTGTTTAGTGTTGTTTGTTATTTGTCTTTATTACGGATACAACGTCACTCATCGCACGACCCTTCATATTGGCATGGACACAGCCCGTGCTCTGTCACTGCTCGCCATCCACCTCCGCTTCACTCAAAGATACTAATCGCCCCTGATCACTGGTGAAAGGCATGTCCCAGATAGCCTTTTCCAACCTCGGATCGAGGTCGGACAGTTACCATGCACCACCCCGGGATTCTCTAGAGCTCGCCTCGCTAGCGTCATCGCCAGATTCCGGTCCTCGATCTTCCTGCTCCTCCTCTCCCTCGGGCATTTCCTCTTCGCGCAAGCTCTCCCTAGACGAAGAAGATCCTTTATCCAGTACTCAGCTCCCCGCGCAATCTTCCTCCAGTCGACCTCGATCCGCGCGCTCATACTCAGTCTCCTCCGCTTTCGATTTTGGGGCGACGCTCTTTCCCTTATCGCAGACCACGGGCGGGTATGCCCCCTTGGGAGCCCCATCCGCCTTGGACGGAGAGGCTGGCCTCGCTGACGGATCGCTGGAGCGCAACAAGACCTTGACCTACTTGAATGGTCTGTCCCTCGTGGTTGGACTGGTCATTGGCTCCGGAATCTTCTCCTCTCCTAGCCAGGTCAATGTCAATGCGGGTTCGCCAGGCGCGTCGCTCATTGCGTGGGTGGTTGCTGGGTTGCTGGCATGGACCGGAGCAGCCAGCTATGCAGAGCTGGGCGGAGCTATCCCGCTGAATGGAGGTTCTCAGGTGTATCTTGCAAAAATCTTCGGGGAATTGGCGGGTTTTCTGTTCACCTGGTGTGCTGTTCTCGTGTTGAAGCCCGGTAGCGCTGCCATCATCGCCATCATTTTCGGAGAGTATGTCGTGCGTGCAGTAGTGGGAGCTGAGGTCGAATCCATCAGCCCATGGATAAACAAGGCCGTTGCCTTTGGTGGACTCTTTGTTGTGACTCTGCTGAATTGCATCTCTACACGGGTAGCCGCACGCATTGGAGACTTGTTCATGTTCTTCAAGTTCGTTGCATTGCTGGCTGTCACAATTATTGGCATAGTGGTAGCTATCACAGGTCTCTCTTCAACTGGAAGTGCCAACAAGGAGTGGAAGACTGGTTGGTTTGAGGGTACGAATATCGACGTTTCCGCATGGGCGCTGGCTTTGTACGCGGGGCTTTGGGCATTCGATGGCTGGGATAACGTATGCCTTCCCTCCTATACTCCTCATGCCATTGCAAATCTTAACACGAGCCCTTCTAGACCAACTATGTTACCGGGGAATTCAAAAACCCGAACCGCGACCTGCCACGGGTTATTCACACGGCCATGCCGTTAGTCATTCTATCTTACATCCTTGCCAACGTCGCCTACATCCTCGTTTTACCCCAAGCGACCATTGAAGCGAGCAATACCATCGCGGTGCAGTTCGGCGACAAAGTCTTTGGTCACGTGGGTGCTCTCATCTTCGCACTGATTGTGTCCGCAAGTTGTTTCGGTGCCCTGAACGCCACGACCTTCACCAGTGGTCGATTGGTCTACGCGGCCGGAAAAGAAGGTTACCTACCCGAAGTCTTTGGTACATTGTGGACTCGCGACATTTCCTCCTCCAACCGCCTCCAACACCGGTCTTGGTTGAGCAAGTCGCTTTCCCGGCTGTGCGGCGCCGGCACGCAGATCGGGTTCACCCCCATCAATGCGATGGCCCTCAATAGTGCTCTCACTGTGGTCTATATCGTTGTCGGCGAGTTCAAGACGCTCGTCACGTTCTACGGAGTCGCGGGCTACACATTCTATTTTCTCACGGTGTTAGGCTTGATCGTGCTCCGGGTGCGCGAGCCGTACTTGCAACGACCTTACAAGACCTGGATTTCGACTCCGATCATCTTCTGCTGTGTGAGTCTGTTTCTGCTCAGCCGCGCCGTCATTGCAGAACCTTTGCAGACCTTGATTGTGGTCGCTTTCATAATCGCTGGTGTTCCCGTCTACTACTGGCGTATTTACAAACGTGACGGACACAAGGCGCTGCCCAGCTGGAAATTCTGGCAGCGAACTTCTCGGTGACATTCTCCTTTTCATGATTGACCGACCTCCCTAATGCCCGACCTCCTCAACTATTTAATTTCATTCATATTATTCGCTGTAGCTTTGCTGTGCACCTCGTTTTCTGTTGTGCATTATATTCAAGGGAAGTTTGCATCGGACGAGAAGACGGACTGTGTTGTGGAGCCCCTACGACTTGATGATACCCATTCGCTTTCCTAGCCTACTTGTGGTCAAGGAGAGCGGGGGACCTTGCGGCTTTCCTTTTCTATAAAGGTTATATCTTAATTGCTTACTTTGGGCCACAAATGGACACCGCTCGAAGAACGAGCGAGGCGAGTCTCATTCTGGTCCCCGAGGGCTTTTTCCTTAAATCTTCATGAATCATCGTCATTGATATAGAGATTCGGAGCATGAGTTGACACGATTGCATTCTGTTTATGTGAATCAAGCATTCCCCAAACACATATGTATGATAGAGAATATAATATTGATTAATACTTAGATGAAATCTTATGTGCCTCGATCACCTCCGCTTGCAGTGATCATGTCGCAGCCAGCCCGTCCCATATATTTGCTTCCAAGAGAACGGCAGGACTATCCTCCACCGCAGATTGCGACTGAACATCTCGTCCCATTGCGAAGAACTGCAGTATTGACCGCTTCTGGTCGGCCGGCATGAGATAGACTCGGGTGGAGATGACCGTTCTCTCGTTGATGAAGACTTCCAGTACACTCGTGTCCCAGAATGCATGGATCCGGAGCGTCTCCTCCCGTATCTCCCCTTGCTCGGTCTCATACGTGAAGAGAGTATGCGGCGCACTCTCCGGGTCATGGTCTATCTCAGGATTGGTAGGTGAAGGGCGGGTGATGACGAACGTCTCTTGATCTACGTTCCACAACAAAGTAGTACGGCGTTGAGCATCTATGCTAGACGTCAGCAAAAGGCCAGAAATTTCCAATGGTCGATATTACAAGCGCCATACCTATGCCGTGATCTATGAACAGTCCCACTTGGCTGCAGTTCTTTCTGACGGATATCTCGGCCTGAAGTTCCCACTTGCTCGTCGTTAGAGAGACGCGGGTGCCTGGCGATGCACCCTGACCGGCCGGGTTGTGTAGCAAGATATCCGCTAGGTAGCTTCTGTGCGCATTGCTTCGGAGCTTCTCGACTCTAGCGTCCGGCCTGATACCCAGGGTGCGAACGGTGCATGTCCCTCGGGAATCAGCTTCGGACTCTATAGATGTGATGGCAGTGAGATCCGCGCCGCGCGCGCGCTTCACGTGGTGCAGTGTCACAAGATTCACGACCCTGGGGATAGAAAGTGTCCCACTCCATCCTTGCCGATGCCGAATGTCATCGGGGAGACTGTCTTCTGCGATCCAACAGTACACGACGTGCTGTGAGGTGACGGGATCCCAGAACGAATTGGCCGCGTATCCGCAGCCATGGTCAAATATTCCCGAGTAGGCATATGTAGCAAGGGGCTGCTCTGGCGTCCGGATTCCTGGAGAGGTCTCGATAGACATCCAAAGCTGTGCTCTAGCTGCTCTTCTACGAGGCTTGCCTCGGTTGGAAACACCCTCGGCCCCCATGATGATGAAGTTGCGGGGTCGGTTCTGGTCGTCTGTTAGCGAGACGAAATTCGCGACCTCCCAGTTGACCCCTAGGTCGCCCGACCACCGGGATGGCCGAGTGTGAAGTCCAATGTGAGCCACGTATCCTACATAGCTCCACTCTCGCAGATCTTTGGGGTTGACTGAGTAGACAAAGACAGTCGGGGTCTCCCCGACAATGCCACCGGAAACGAACCCACACAGATCCGAAGATGCGAGGGCTCCCGGCTGCTGTAGGATCAATGGCCATTGGGCGATGAAAGGGTCCCTCCAGCCTGTGACATAAAGATGATCAGGGGGCCTTGGTACGATTGGATTGCATTCAAGACGCTGCCATGTTGTCCCTCCGTCGGTGGAAGTGGCAAGACTGATCGATTCGGAGCCGACCACATAGGGTCGCGCATAATGAATGGGCAAGCATTTCACTGAGGTATATATTGCGGTGAGGGCCCCAGACTCTCCATGGATCGTACCAGGTCTCCGGCACCCAGTGAACACGCCGCACCGGTCATACTCGGCTGAGGGAGCCAGGCACGGCTCCTGGGCTTGTTTCCAGGTGAGCAGATCAGATGAGGTACATTGTGCCCACGATATATTGCCCCAATCATTTCCCTTAGGGTTCCATTGAAACGACAGGTGATAGAGACCAGTGGTGGGATCGTATGTCAACCCACAAGGGTCATTCAGCCATCCACTGGGTGCCGTGATGTGGAACGATGGGCGCCACTGTTCGGTCTGATCAGAAAATGTCTCTTGATGGAGAAGGCTCCTGGAATCTGACAAGGATGGGGGGCAGTGCATGACGGCGATATAGGATCAGAATATGCTCGTATCGCTGCAATATGCAGCCGTATACGTTTATAAACACATAGCTTGAAGCTGGACCAACACCTCCCGGCGGTTCCTCGGGAAAACTCGTCCTCGTCATCCGCCAGCTAGCTCGAGCTCAACTTTCCAATTATCATTGCCCTCTCTCAAAATATGTCACTAAAGCACAAGTTTCTTTTTATCTAGGTTGTCCATCATTACTTCCATTTTATGTTAGTGGCATCAACACGCTGGAGCCCACTCGACTTATTATTGATACAGATCTAGTATATCTAATGCGGGCGTAATGCGATAGAACGCTATCTCGTACACCTTTGGCACAGCATGGGAGACAAACAACCCTCTCCCTACAGACTGACAGCGTTTACCATCATCACCATCGCCGAGGGGTAAGGTATGGTGCCAATGGCCGGCAATGGCCCCCTTTTCTAGCCCGCCCATAGAAATATGGCTTCACTGCGCCGTCATTCTTCTAAGCGCATGGAGCGTGAATGACTCAATCTCAATGGTTTGTTTCTGCGAAGCATGATACTGCAGCATGGGTAGCCAGATAGGGTAAAGGCAACAGTTTGTAGGCTTTTTTCCACAGTCGGCGTAGTAAAAAGCTATTGCGGTGCCCAGGTATCGTTAGTCGTATGAACGGAGCTTAAGAGTGCCTTATACTTGTCCATGAAAGGATGATTGCCCCCACGGAGCGTGTTCAGCAGCAGCAAATAATCCCCCGCTAGTGATTTGGGAGATGTTCCGCCATTAGACATATGAGAGACAGGGAGCTGCATGTTCGGTATAATGCCCGCGGGAGGTGGCACGGTAATGCCCTTGGCGAGAGGCATTTGGATATTGTATAGTACGCTGATGGCCCCAACTACGATATCATAGAGTTTTTCCACCTAATTCGGTCAATAACACGACAAGACAGGATAAATAAGCAAATAGACAGACAATAGGAAAGCTAAAACAGGAGGTTACCACATACCAAGCCTATTCCATGAGCCTCCATGGAGCTCAAAGGTAGAGCTCGACATATATCTAATGTCTCTTGTGCAAGCGTTACAGCGAAATCAAGACAGAGCTCACGGTGCTCGGACACGGGCCGTAAGAAACCATGAGTGGAGCAAAGGACCCATATCCGGTTCTGAAGCCACTTTTTGGTGATGAAAACATCTGCACTTTGTGTCT
The DNA here is from genome assembly GCF_003184785.1 of Aspergillus japonicus CBS 114.51. NCBI lineage: Eukaryota > Fungi > Ascomycota > Eurotiomycetes > Eurotiales > Aspergillaceae > Aspergillus > Aspergillus japonicus. Next base: position 189,057 of record NW_020291673.1, read on the forward strand.
CTCTTAACCCAATTGTAGGGCGGGTTTGATCACCACCGTGAGCTAACTTGGAGCTTTCAAACCAGTTGTAACCTTTGTATAGCTCCGATTCGCTGACACGGTTGAGGTTTTGGTGAATCACCAATGCCTTTGCTGCTGTGAGCTGTTCGCAATAACCGGCTTGGATACTACACTGTTGGTTCCAGCAGTCAACGACATCCTCGTCAATGGCATCAAACAACTCCATCAAGCGGGCTAGCCCCATCATTCCCTCCGCGTCCTTTTCATTGTGGACGATGATACCAGACACCAGACTGTGGGTGGCAGTGTGAATGAAGTCATGAACAGGCCGCATACTAAACCCCGGCCGACCCCAAAAGGTAATCGGATGCCTGCGTTGTAATGCATAAGCCCTTCACAAATGGACAGCAATTAGCATGAAATTCAAATCCATAGCGCTACCAGAGAGCCTACCTTTCGGTGATCGATAAGACGAGGTAAGTCCGAAGTCGCTGGCCTTTCTCCTCGCTAGGTAAATTTTGATACGAATCGGGATTATTGAGACCCATTGTAGCCGCGAGGTCCAGGGCCTCCCGCAGGCGAAGCCAAGCCGCATTATGCTGATTGCTACCAAAAAGACAACCGAAGAGGTAGAAGCTAGTTAGGACTGCCTCGATGGTGGGATGCTCACCAAAATCAGAACAGCTCCGCATCTTTGTCGCTTCATGCATCATGGACCTCGCTTGGCTCGCTCGGGAGGAGGACGTCGGACGCTCCTGTATCTCGATGGGTTGCGTGAGAGAAAAGGCACACAGCGCTAACAACATTGCGCCGAATTGGGGGTTTCTCCGATGTTCATGAGCCAACATACGGATGAATAGAGCCGCGCGGTTCAGAACTGGCAAAGTAGGGTGCAGACGATCAAAGTAAATATCAATCCAAGGGATCATGTTGGCTTCAACAATTGACGCAGGCCACACCATTTGCAGATTATGGGAGTCTGGAGGTACAACATCCGTTTTCGGTGCTGTAGCACACGTCGCAGGTATAGCCGGCGCCTGCAGGCTTGCAGAGGTTGGATGGGTCTCAATAATGGAGGGAAGCGACGTTTTCAAGAGGATGTTGTTCCCCGGGAAGTCAAACACGGGCAATTGAGCGTCCAGGGTATCTGGAAGCCAGTATTCTACATCATTGCGCTCGTTCCAACAGATGCCACCATTACTTTGTGAGTCGGAAGCATCTGTGCTCCAGCCTGGCTGTATGGATGGAGTCGCACTTGAAGGAGCGAGCTCTATGGATACTGGGTTTTCGCTCGGGATGGGCCAAGATGGTGTCCGAAGGGCTTCGGGAACCTGATCATCTCGAGACGGAGGATTTTGATGGTAAGGAAAAGCATTTGGGAATGAATTCGATGCTCCCTGGGCTGGGGGGTTATTCAATGAGAGGTTATTTTGTTGCTGGCGAATCTGGGATACTCGGCTATGAGTTCCGAAACACGGCAGGTAAGATGAGTGAGAACATTCCAATATAAAGATGAAGATGACTAAGACTAAATGGATGCACTCACTGGCCAGTGGGGCCTCTTTTCTTCTGAGGCTGGAAAAACGTGCACTCAAAGCCCATAGATACACAAGCTCGACATGGTTGTGACAAGCTGCACTGTTGTCACAAAGACAGGTTAGCTGTTAAGTCTCCACAATTGCTGCGGGAGAGGGGGAGGAGGGGGGAGAGACGGCGGGGGGCGGTGAACAAAGAAGTGAAAGGAACAAGAATGTTTTTTTTTTTTTTTTTTTTTTTTTTTTTTTTTTTTTTTTTTTTTTTTTTTTTTTTTTTTTTTTGGGGGGAACCGAAGAACTTACCAGTCTGCATGGCCAAGAAGCACGACCAGGCATTGAAGGCCGAACTATCGCAGAGACCCGTCAGGAAGCATAGCACCACGCAGATCAGATCCGCGTAATTGCTGTCGATGTTCTGTTTCAATCGGCTTTCTTTGCTGCCCATCCCTGGCATTTTGCCGGACTTCTCGGACGAGGATTCCACGACGGGCAGGACCGGGGATTTGCCAGGTTCAAAGGGCTGAGACATTTCTAGCCTGTCGATGAGATACAAGACTAGGCTGGTATGTAGCCGACTTGTGAAGTGGACTGCAGCCGACGTCAGAGACAAAACAAGCAGATGAGATCGATGCTGGGGAAGCAGAGAGAGATTTGGGGGGGAAGGGTGTACCTAGTTTGGAGGACGGTCCACTAACACCCTAAACCCTAGATACGCCCTCAAAGAGTCATTGTTCCCTCTTCAACTTTATCGTCATTTTACGTATAGTACCGCAGATGAAGTTTTTCAGTTGAGGCTGCTTTCGGATATCCCTCTTTTTGCCTCGCGAAACTTTAATTGCTTCGTTTTCTGACACTCCCCCAATTCCACGCCGAGCCAGACTAAAAAAGCACGCAATTGCTTGTTGTGAAGACGGCATTTCCTGACTCCACCACGATTCATCTAGCTCAGAGTCGTCAGCCCTATGGAGTCATCGGCAAATGGTTTTGGATAATTCTTTGCCAGAGCGGAACAGTCGGCTTTGCGCTAGCCTCCACAAGGCTGATTTACTTCCCGCTCATTGGGCGTGGTGACCCGACCGCGAGGCTAGTGCCGAAAGCTTGGGGCCGATGCCGGGCTGCCATGGTAGGTCGCTGCAAGGTATGCGGTGGCTACACATGCCTTGCAAATGGTGCATTGAAGACTCATGACTGAATGATACTATCTCGTTCTGGGTGTCTCTACCTCAAGATGCTTGCACAACATCAGTAGTTGGATTGGAGGAAAGCTACTATCAAAATATTAAAAGCGTACGTATAGATAAATATTGCTAAATAGCGGCGGACAGCGCAAGAGTCGAGACTATGTAGAAGTAAAGTAGGCACGGACAAAAAAAGATTTGAGAACTCGCAAGAACTTGCTCATAGCTTTGACACTCCTCCTAGTGCGGGTGTACTCCAAGTTTCCTTGATGAGGTCAGCGCACTTCTCCCCGATCCCGTATGCAGGCATTTGTGTATGGCCTCCATGCAGCGTTGGCATGACACTGCAATCAGCAACGCGCAACCCGGATACCCCGCGCACTCGTAGCTTATGGTCAAGAACGGCGTTAGGGTCACCATCCTTGCCCATGGCGCAAGTACCTGCGGCATGGTAGCCTGTCAAATGAACATCAGTACGGCCACGCCTGGAAGCAGGTAGGATTTGACTTACAGGTCGTTCCGTGCTCTTTGACGTAGGGAATCCACTCTTCCCTTTTGGTGTACGTATGATGAGTCAGGTTGGGCGGCCACGATCCCTTGATAATGTCTGTCGTTCCAGCTCCTTTAGTGATGATCTCGTTGGCAAATCGACAGGCTTCTGTGAGAACAAGGAGGTCCAATGGATCCGAAAGATAATTACAGTCCACTATAGGATTTTCTAGCGGGTTCTTCGAAGATAGTGCCACGCTCCCTCGAGACCGAGGAGAGAACAATTCCGCGATGATAGAAAATGCATGCTTGTGGTCGATAGGAAATTGGTCGTACTGTTTGGGTCCGCCATAACATTCCGTGGTGAAGAATTCAATGTTAGGCTGCTTTGGAGTCAAGCCCATCGGGTCACGACCGGGCTCCCGTGGTGCATCCCGCCAAAGTGGCTCGTCCTTGAGTCGATCGTCAAGTCGGGCGAACGCGAAACAACCGAAAGGAAATGTTGAAAGGAACCCTTCTTTTTTCTCCTTCCAGAGTGCGTAGCTCTTCTCGAAGCTGTCACCGTGGTGGACGAGGTAATCATTTGTCAAGCCGGGCTTTTCAGTCTCGTAGAATATGAAAACAATCTAGGGTCCACTTGATGAGCGACGTGTGTTCACCAACTCGGAATTCTCCTAGGCACAACATACCATATGGTCAAGGAGGTTCTGACCCACTCCTGGCAAATCCACCTTGCATTCAATGTCATGCTTACTTAGCTCCTCCTTCGACCCTATCCCAGATCTCATGAGAATTGCTGGGCTGCAGTACGCACCCCCAGAAATGATAATCTCTCTCTTCGCGTAAATAGACCTCGGGCCATCGGGCGTGATTACCATCACTCCTTCAGCTTTCAAGCCCTCAGAACCTTGCCCCAGGAAAACCTTGTCGACAGTGGTTTCAGCCATAACTGTGACGTTAGACCGGAGGTATCCATTCGTAATGAAGTCACCACTTGTTGTACGGATACCTTTGTGTACTGTTCGTGGTACATGACCACACCCGTGGGGTGTCTCCCCCGTTGTGAACATGTCATGGTCAAGTGGAAGGCCCTGTGAGATAAACGAGTCCATAATTAAATTGCTGATTGGTGCAAGATCGTGTGGCTCGACATGCAAAGGTCCGGACTGGCCGTGATACTCGTGGTTAGCCTTGAACCAGGGCTTCGAGTGAAATGTTTCGGCCTGTAGTCACGTGTCAGCGCAAATGGTATCGCATGGCAGCATCACGAAAAGCGACCAACCTTTCGCATGTATTGGAAAAACTCTTGGCCACTCCATCCATCTAGGCCCCAATCATCGTAGTCTTGCTTACAACCACGGATACAGAGGGTTCCGTTGCACCCACTACTGCCGCCCAGGAACCTACCCCTGCTTAGTTTGACCTGCCGGTTGTCGACACCAGACATCGGACGTGTGACAATGTTCCAATCCGTTTCTTTATCAAAATTGGTGGACCAGCTGAAATAGCCATGATCAATAATGTTTCATGTAGGCGTCTTATCGTATCACTCACGCCCCAGCCATGTGAACACTCTCCAGATCTTTGTTATGTTGTCCAGCTTCGATGACGAGGATCCTGATCTGAGGGTTCTCGGCCAACCGCCCTGCAACGACGCATCCTGAAGTGCCTCCTCTAAATGAAGAGTGTAAGTTGCTGAAAACGTGATCAAAGGTACTGAATGAGTTGATGTCCACCCCCTCACAGTAGATATACTTACCCGCAGATAATGTAATCGTAGAATTCTCGATCCTCGATCTTTTCCGTCATTGCGTATGAGGACTTGCAATTAGCGATAGTAAAAAGTGAAAAGGAATGGAAATGTCAGCGTTTCTCAAGACGAAGGCTCCTTTTAAGGACAGATTTCGGAGTGAAAAGAAATTCCGCGATCATATTCGGTGAGCCGCCAGCCATGCTGCGACTTGATGGCGCATTCACCAATCAAAGCGAGCGTGATGCGATAGTTTCGACAATAATGGTAAGATCCAATATCTCCGTACGGAAATGATCGATGAGATGTGGAGGAATGTGGAGTCGCCGAGACTTTTCGCGGTGTACAAGAATGCGGGGTAGCCGTGAAGACGGATATATCACAACCATCACGGAAATACGCGGGTTTGCCTCCTACCGGTGGCAGTCCGATTGATCGGAGCTGCTTTCGCTCGTCAGATTAGAGTTGCGGGCCAATTCCGCAATCTGACTCAATTTTGAGTCGTCATCAACTGTCAAATCTGGCGTTTGAGCATTGCGAATGCCTGTATATAGTGCGTTTGTCTCCTCGAGTCCTTTGCCAGAAGTCTCCGGAACAAAGACCCAGACAAACCAAAGCCCCAGCAGGGATATGACTGTGAAGAACCAAAACGTGCCTTTGGGCGTGAGTGAGTCGTGACTGAGGAGCATCATAGGAGTGGCCTAAGTGAGTTAGTGTAGTGTCGATATACAAAGGTCCTTTGGATTAAACCCAAACCTTAGAAACCCCAATCCGGTTGGCGTAGTGCCAAAGTGTGACCAGGCTTACTCCGACAATTCGAACCCCTAGTGGGAATGTTTCCGCTGGGATGAGGTACTGCATAGAGTTCCATCCAAGCGCCCAACTGAGGCCGGTCATGTAGATCATGGCAATTGCCCCAATAGCTGCGTGTCTAACGGCAGGTTCCTGTTGCGAGCTTGGCGACAGGGTTGCGAAGATTGTGAGGAAGATAGAGTCATATGTAAGAGCTAAGATCTGGATGATCAGACCGAGATAAAGCGTCTTCCGCCTACCCAATGCATCAAGCAAGAACAGAGCGGAAACCAGCGCAGATGCGAACTTGACAGCCCCAAGGAGTGCTGTCGTGAAGAGCTTTTGTGACTGTCCCTCAATGCCAAAGAGCTCAAAGAGCTCAGGAGCATAAGCTAAAGTAGGCTTGGTCAGCATGAATCCCTAGTTAACAGTCGGAAAGGACCATATTTGGCTCACTTGTCACAGAATTAGGACCGGACCACTCTCCTAGACATTGAAGAGTGAAGATGAAAGCGATACGCCTCAAATTGTCCCTCGTTGTGAAAAGCTCTTTGATAGCACCCAACACACGCAGCGAAGACCTATTCTGGTGCTCCAACTCGACCTGGGCCTGAGCGTTCGCTATCTCAACGTGAATTCCAGGATCCATGACGGACAAGTTCCATAGTCTTGCAAATGAGTGTAAGGCGGCTCTGGGACGATTCTTTTTGCACAGAAACCGAGGACTCTCCTCACAGAGAAGAGAAGAAAGTAGAAGTAGCCCTGCCCACATGATTTGGATGCTTTGTGGAATAACCCACTGTCTGGCACTCGAGCTGGGGATATGAATGGAGGCACCCCATATGGAAAAGTACTAGATACCATCAGCGACCGGATTCCATAATTCGCCCGCTATTTCTTACCCCTATCATAATTCCCAGGTATTCTGACATGCCGTACATGCCCACAATCATCCCGCGAATTTGCCGCGGAGCTACTTCGCCCAGGTAAACAGGCGCAATCACGCCATACTGCCCAATGCCTAGCCCCATGATAAACCTTCCAGCGTATATTTGTCCAAGGTTATGGGATGTAATGAAGACAACCGAGCCGATGATCCAAAGGAGGCAAGCTTGACGCATTGTCCATAGCATACCAATGCGCTCGCAGAGGATAAAAGCAACAATAGCCCCCGGCAAACTGCCGATGTGTACCATAGACGTGATATCGGATAAGCGATTTGCCTCTTCAGAAGCACTGAGATAGCTGGCGTGCAGGTGGAACTGGTCGACAAAGGATTGTTCTGCAACAGTACTGGCGATCAGGCCTCCATCGAGACCTAATTTCGGTCAGTTGAAGCTCACGAATGCAAGGGAATGAGTATCTCTACCCCGAGCGGCACCTGAGAACCCAAAGCAGAACGCTGCACACAGCAGTCTGAAAGACAGCCTGTTCTGGAAGAGAGGGTGCTGGCGGTAATCCTTCATCATGGCCAGAAAGAACGAAATCGGCGGTTCGATTCCTGTTTTGCAGGACGTTGGAGGTTGGAAGACATGATGTTCTCACCTCTCGTTCAGAAAAACAAGACGGAATGGATCCCCAGTCTCAGTCTCTACCCGTAAATTGTGGTTGACCAATAATGCTCTCTTGGAGATCGTCTAGGCTGAAGGAAAAGGGAGTCGTCCATCGCCGTTAGCCAGTGATACCAGGATAAATATGGAAAATGTGGAGTTGGGTGGGTTTTTTTGTTCAGCCTTACCCGCACCCCAACAGTCACCGGTCCACACTCGCCAACATGATTTGCTCTCACCACCGCACTCGGGTTTCCTTGCCTGGGATTGCTTATCTTGAAATACACGTACACTTTTCGTCCCTAACAAGCCTTCGGAGCTGGTCACTAGCTTGATCATATGCGCCAATGAAGAAAGATCTATTACGAAATCACCTGTACCAACTCCAGCGGGCCTTATCGAGTCCTATCCATGATGCCAGCGAGTTCCGTGGCTGTGGTGAGTGGCTAGATGCACCTAACCTCAGTGACGCAGTTATCGATAGCTTTCAGGTCCTCAAGAAATTTCAGTTCTCAACCGTGCTGATGCATCGACTATTACCTCATAACTGGTTCCCGAGCTCGAGAACAAGCCATGCTAGGACCATGTTAACACTGATATCCAACATGAGACCGATGCCCCACCGCTATAAACTGAGCCTGCAATGGGAGTCAAAGCAACGGTCATGCTTCTTCGAAACGCTAGAACTAGTGATCACGAAGTCAATAATAGATTCAATCTTCCTGCCTTTATCAAGGCAGTCCTCGATAGGCGTTAAGCCAGCTGCATGTTTCCTAACAGTTTTGGATACTTCGCAGAATTCACCCATCGCATAGGCTCTTGATCAGTCCGAACCTTGAAGTAATATCTGAGCGAGGACCTACTATTGCCGACGAGCTAAAAACATTTTACCAAAGCAGACCATTTCAAGTGTACCGGGCAGCCTACAGCCGTTAATGAAGCCTGGGGCTCAAGAAGGATATCCGCTTGGTTACTACGAGAGTATACCGGCAAAACCGGATCTTTTAATACTGTTTACCGGGTGTGTACCGCGAGTCTCGTGGTAGAAAGCTTGCAAGGCTAAGTTCAGAGTCTATAGGACTAATATAGCGTTCCCTAGTACAAATGCCTATTCTGTCCTTCCGTGTCTTTTCTACCCCACTAACATGATGTGGCCCGCTACCTGGTTTTACTTCCATTGAAGCACAGCACTACACTCCGATGATTTCCTCGATGAAGAACTTTTTACGCTGGATTTATTCGAAATGCAGCCTTCTCACTTTCTCGACCAAGAATCTCCACTTCAATTGTCACTACTAGCAATATTGATTAACGGCTGACTAAGAATGCCTTGGGAAGGTCTTTTGCAGGCCCTTATACAGACATATCCAGTCTTGAGCTCTCGCTTGCAGACTGCGAATACAGAACATCAGCTATAAGTCGGCTCTTGCCGGTCGGACATGTTCTACAAATCCAATCGCCAGGTCTGATTTCAGTATTCCTCACACAAGTCAATGGATTTTTCGTTCGCGAAATAAACCTTAGCAATGGGACATGATCAGCTACATCACCTACGTCCGAGGTCCCCGTCCTGCCTTTCTACAAACGATCTGGGAACAAGGCAATCACACTTTGCAGGCAGAAGGAAAATATATTCCCATTATCCACAGCAGCAGACTAGTCACGATCCCTAACAGGCTTCAATGAGGTTTTCTTGAAGTTTAAGTTGAGCATCTCGTGCCATCGTTGGTCTCTGCGGATATATACAATCAACCGTCAGCAATTGACACGAATGCTTTCGGTTATCTAAATTTGGTCAAGGCAATCTGTGCAGCAGGTTCGAACCCAGTGAATGGCCCATTATCGCCGCGGTCATTTGCCGCAACTCAAGCCCGGAAAAAATTGTTCTATCGTATAACAACCCTGTCCGGATGTGCGGGGTTCTCTTTTCCATCATCGGGAAGTGGCAGGGTCCCGGCGCCGATAACGACAATATCGGAAAACTTGTATCTACCCCTCCCATCGAGTCCTTGAAGGTGTCGAACCTTCTGGCCCTTTCATTTTGAGGTTGGGCTTGCCCTACCCCTCCTCTAGAGAACACCACTGCATACCACTGCAGGTGCTAGGTGCGTCTGTTCCTGAACTCAATGATCCTGGGATGAGGGGTCCAATGGCAAGAATGGGTTCATGGCCATCTGCTTGGGACTTGAAGGAATCGCTCGATCTGAAGAGGGCCTAGAGCGTCAACTGACGTAGAGGCAAGACAGACTTGAGAGATTTTCAGCATTCGACTCTGAATGCTGGGGCAAATAGTCGTACCGTACATCCTAATTTGGACCGACAGCAACGATGCGGTCATTGATGGCATCGGGCAGACTTTGGCAACGCCAGCGCGTTATCCGCAGGCTTCTTCGCCACTTCACAGCAGCACGAAATCGACACGCGAGCTGGTGCAATGGCGATGACCCAAGGCTCGGACTAAAGCGGGGTCAAATGCAGCCGAGCAAGGCTCTTCTCGAGCTGGCTGGTCCTGGAAGCCAAACGCCAACCCTCGTGCTGAATAGCCGTCCTTTCCGAGTAGCTCCCGAGACTTCCAGGCCGGCTTTCGATGGCACCATTCGAGAGATGTTGAGCCCCTAAGCCATTGTACGTCCTTGCCAAGCACCTCGTCCGTCTCCTCAGTCACTGTGCGCACTGCGTAGTGTAAAGAAAACAGCGGTGACAATGACCCCCCTTTTCTTCACGGGGACCGCATCCTAAGCTCATCGATTGTTCTTGGTGGTGCTTGAATGCGGCTATGGTCCGTGCATTGGACCAATGTCTCAACTAACTCCTGATCTATGGTCGTGGCTGATTGAGGTTATTCGAGATGCCACGGGCGGCCACGAGGACGACAATGGACAACACTATTTTGTGGGCGTGGATAGTCGAGGCTCCCAGTATTCAAAGGATCACCGGTGTGACGGTAGCTGCAAGTCAGGCAGTAGCTCCAGATTACAAATTTACGGAACATGGCGCTTTGTTGTTGTGGTTGTTGTGGTTGCTGTTGTTGTGCGTTGGAGCGGACCCCAACCCAAAGGATCCCCGGTTAATTTGATTGCACACTGCAAGGGGAAGAAAGACTGCTTCCCTTTGCCTCAGGAACGGGTGGAGAGAGTGGGTGAGAGAGTGGGTGAGTGGGTGCCTTAGACGCTTCTAGTGTCGGCCTAGCGCCCACTAATCAGTCATCACGCCCTCCTCCCCTTTTCCCTTCACCTCCAATTCTTTTCCACCCACCAAAGAAACGGAGACAAACCAAACCAAAGGAAAACCAAAACACCTTCCTCCTCTCCACACAGACAAAGCGTCATGTTGCACCAACAGATGAAACAAAACACGAACGCAAGGGAAGAGGGGCAGAGAAAGAGCACTGCAGAATGAAAGAGAAAATCAAATTAGCCTTGGGAACCATCCGGGCGAATCCGAATTGATCCAGGGGTTCGGAACTCAATCAAGGGTCAGCAAAAAACGAGTCAAAACGAGTGAGACTAGCTTCGCGACCATCAAACCCTGTCTGGTAAGACCGCCAGACCCCTCTTCCATGGATCCGGATCCAACTGTCTCGTCATTGGGCTGACACCCTCAGGAACCAAAGCTAATACGGGGCCTGGTCGGGTTAGTGACCTCGCTAGAGCCCACGTCCAATCGTCCTTATACTCGACCGGGATAAGCCTGCATGAGAAAAACCCAGAGGCGAGAAAGGAGTCGGGCTCTCATCCACCTCAACCCAGACCACGACCGCCAACGCAGTACGTACTGTACCGGTGCCACCGGATGTGCTGGCGGAGCTTCGTGGCGCCGTGATTTTGTTCTCGGCAGGCGCCGTGTAGACGACTCGACGTGAGTAATGTCCCCGGGGCATTCTTGACGGCCCCAGGGCCAATCGACTTGGCTCCAAGCGCCCCTTGCGACTCGCCGAGGAATTTTCCCGACCCATCGCTCGTGTTGTGGGCTTGCGGTGCCTCTGGCTGTGACGGGCTCGAGACCGATGGCCTCGAACTTTCCTAGGGGCTCTTTTTGGGTTCTTATTTAGGGTCCGGGTCCGCCTCGCTCACGGCCGTCCCTTTTTCTTTCCTGCTACCCCGGCGCGTCGCATCAAACATCGATTTGTTTCACACTCGTTCGGCTTCGAGCAGCGCTCCTCCTACGGAAACTCTTCTCCAACCGGCATTGTCACTCAGACGCTCACTCATTCGCGTCTCTGTCCGTCGCCTGTCACTCATTCCTTTGACTCGGTAGCTGCGCTCACCTCATTGCCAATTCACGTATATATCTTGTCCGACCCCGGCACTTGATCATTTCAAGCCATACACAATCCTCTATACCATCCAAACCATCAAGATGAAGATCAGCGCTATTGCCTCTTCCCTGCTCTGTCTGGCGGCTGCCCAGCTTGTCGCCGCAGACGCTGACACCACCTCCACCTCGACGGTGACCACTTTCCTCACGCGGACGCTGGTTCATGTCGACACCGTGACCTCCTCGAGCGCGTCGACCACGTCCGCACCTCTGATTCCCACCCAGGCGCCCAGCGCTCCTATGGTTAGCAGCTCTGTGGCTGTCAGCTCCTCTGTCGTCCCGACCTCGCTTGTCGTGGCTCCTTCGGCCAGTGCCTCCGCCACCGCGTCTTCTGTTTTCACTGGCGCCGGCCACGTCAACACCGCAGGCATGCCCGTTGCGCTTGTCGCCGGATCTCTGGCTCTGATCATGGGCGCTCTGTGAGCAGAGTCAACAGAGTCAACATTGCGAACTTCGCGAGATTGATTGTGTTCAAGCTTACACATCATGACCACCAGACTCTTTATCACTTTTCCAACTGTTCTTATTTCTTTTTTTTCGTCGCTTATACTTAATTTCTCTTCGTTCGACCTCTGGTTTCTTGATCGCGATCAGGAACCCGGATGGGACGCTCGGTTATGGACCCATATACCCCTTTATGACGTTTCAGATATGACGAGTTGATGGATTCGATGGCTGGTGGTGACCAGCGCAGGTATCTCTCTGGGGAATTTAGTTTATATACCTATTTTCTTTTCTTACTTTCTTGGGGTTTCGCTGTGAGTTTGGAAGCGGTGCACATATGTAGTGGTGAATCCAGTGTATAGTGGCCGACCCCCAATCAACTTGACCATTTTTTGTCCGCAGAAATAGTCTAGATAAATCGAAGAAAATCCGAGTCAGAGACAGTGAACCTGGAAATAGCCGTTCAGCATTGTAGCTGCACAAACATGACCCGGAAAAGGGTACTGGGTACGGAGTAGTGTTATCAATCTCTCCGTAGCACTTATCGCCCCGCTCCGAACCAGCGCGACGCGTCTCCAACAACAACACCACCAAAAAAAAAAGAGAACCCCTCCATTCTTCAACTCCGTCGCGAACAAACATTCCTCAAGCATTTCCTGAATGACAGCGGTGACATGCAGGCCCAGCGTCAAGAAGGGCTAGTGTAATCCAACTAGCGCCGCCCAATCTTTCCCCTTTCCCAGTTGATCGACATTCTCTCGGACGTCATTCTATCCGACGGACCGGACAGGGTGAGGTGATCTGATCTGATTCCACCGATCGCCGCGCCCGAGTTCCCTTGCTAGCAGCCCACGCCCTCTCTTCGAGCGTGGTTTGTTCTGTTCTCATCGCTACACCTCTTCCTCGACCACATCATTTGATCCGAACGAGCACAGAATGGACCCAACCCTCGATCCCCCGCTCCCACCACCCCCGCGTCGCATCCACCACCGCGCCTCGCCAACCCGCCGCCACCACCAAAACAACAACCATCACCACCACTACCGCCTCACTCTCACCGCCCGCTCCCGCGGCGATGACCGCTCCAGCCAACCCTCCAGCGACCCCGCCTTCTTCTCCAGCGACGATGTCCCCGGCTCCGGCGGGCTGGAGAACTACACCGGCTCTGCTGCTGCTGCTGCTGCTGCTGCTGCGGCAGCAACGGGGGGTGCTAGCCACGCAACCGCCACCACACACCAGCATTCTCATCACCCTTCGGGATCTGGGTCCTTGGTGGGGAGTCGGAAGCGCCGGTATCGCGGGACCTGGTGGGGGGAGAAGATGTTGTCGTCGGGCGGGCATCAGCCTTTAGGGAATGAGGGGCCCAAGCGCAATAAGAGGGTGGACTTCAGGGAGAAGAGGTTGGTGGATAGCGGAGTGTGGATGGGGAGTGATGATTCCGCGGCGGGAGGGTTTTTGGGCTCCGATGCGTCGTGGGGGGAGGAGGTTTGGGGGCAGTTTGTTGGAGATGGGGAGGGGGAGGGTGGGCTTGATGGGATTGGAAAGGGGGTTGGGAATGGGGTTGCAAAGAGGGGGGTGGAGGTGGAGGTGGAGCAGCAGCAGCAGCAGCAGCAATGGGGGGAGCAGAGTTCTGGGTTTACGAGTTCGCACGGTCAGGGTCAGAGAGCTACCGTGTTAGGAGGGCTGAGGCGCGGAATCGAGGAAGAGCCCCGCGAGCATCAGATCGCGCGGGCGATTGTGAACGACTGTCTGGAGAGGGGGGATGATAGCGTGGACTTGAGGTGAGATTCTGCCCTGAGAATTCAACTCTGACCCACCAAGGAGGGCGAGCATGAGCATGAACACTAACAACACCAGCGGCGGAAACCTCCGCAGCATCCCATCCGGCCTGCTGCGTCCGCTGCAGCACCTCACCAAACTCCCCGCCATCACGGAACCCCCCGTCACGGAAGACGTGTACACCTCGCTCGAGCCGTTCCTGCGCCTGTTCCTCGCGGGGAACGCCCTGCCCACGCTGTCCGGCGAGCTCTTCGAGCTGGACACGCTGCGCGTGCTGAGCCTGCGCAACAACAAGCTCACCGCGATCCCGCCCGCGATCCGCCGCCTGACCATGCTGCAGGAGGTCAACCTCTCCGTGAACCGGCTGCGCACCCTCCCCTGGGAGCTGCTGTGGCTGATCCGCAAAGGCGACCTGAAGCATCTCACCGTGCGCCCGAACCCGCTCCTGCAGATCGATGACGGGGACCAGGACGAGGCGGCGGCGGTCGTGGCGGAGTGGCACGTCCCCCGCGAGCGGCGGTCGTGCGTCTACGACGGCCCCGCGCCCGAGGAAGCCTGGGCCCCCGTGCACGTCGCCACGGGGCCCGTCCGTCGCTACAACGCCGAAGGCGTGCTGCTGCCGGTCGAGCAGCAGCAGCAGCAGCAGCAGCCGCCGCCGACGGCAATGGAGCTCGATCCCGACGCCGACGCTACCCCCCAAGACGTGATGCCGCCTCCGGCCGCCTCGCGCGTCCCCTCCCTCCGCGAATGCGCCCTCCTCTCGCTCGCCCGCTCCCCGGCCTTCGATCTCCTCCACGACGCGGAGCTGGCCGGCTACCCGGCCTTGATGCTGCGGCTGCTGCGCGACGCAAGGGAGGTGCGCGCCGCCGGCGGCCGCAGCTGCTCCGTGTGTCACCGCGGGTTCGTACTCGCGCGCACCGAGTGGATCGAGTGGTGGGACTGCAGCACGTATGAGAACGGGTTGAAGGGCCCGCGGCCGTCCGGGGAGAGTCTGCGGCCCTTGCCGTTCCGAAGGCTGGGGTGCAGTTGGGGGTGTGTGCCGGGTGCTGAGGTTTGAGGGGAAGGGGGTTGGGTGTGTATATACTGTGGACCCGGGGGTTCTGTCATGGTTTGGGGGGGTTGTGTATGTACTGTACATTGTTTGTATCTTTATGGGCATATACTTTGAATCATCTGCTGTCTGTCGGCAGGATGAGCAAGCGACTGTGACTGATTTGTTTGTTTGTTTGAGCATGTTGCTTTGTTCGTTCGAATGTTTGCATGATGCCTTAGAGCGTGGCTAGGGATGTGAACTCCTCTTCCTACTTCGAAATATAGTCATGTTTCGCCTGTCGGATGGATCTTTCTCCCTGAACTGATCTAATGGCGAAGTGTGGGAGTCTCCTACAGCGTGAGCCTACTAGACCCACGACTCGAGCCTACGCGTATCAATGCGGACAACCCTTCATTATCCCAGCAAGCAACCAACAAGACCAACCGTCCCCACCGAATACCTCAGCACCAGCATCCCCAGCAGCCAGGTCTACAACTTCCCCATCCCCCTCGGCCGTTCCACCCCCAAATCCCCCACCGAAGCCTCCAACCCCTCCCCGGAAAGCCGTAACATCTCGCCCCCCTCCGACTTTCTGGAGCGATACACCTCCCAGAACCGCTCCTCCGCCTCATACCGCGTAAACCAACCCCGTAACCACCCGGCAACCGTCCCCGCGCACCACCCCACCTCCTCCACAACCAACATGTGCGACCCCGGCCCCAGCACCGCCTTCTCCACTTTCCCGTCCGCCACCCCACCACTCCCGCCGGCCCCGGACCCCGTCAACCGGACCTTCTTGTCCTGCTCCGCCGGCGGCGAGAGATAGCTCTTGCCGCCGAAGACCCAGAGCACGCTGGGCCGCACGAAGGGGAGATTGCGCATGCTGATCTGGCACTCCGGGCGGGAGACGCGGAAGGGCCGCTCGAAGTCGGCGTCCCAGTCCGGCAGCAAGAGCGGGTCGAGGCGTGCGCTGGCCGGTTCGAGGTTGGGGACGCTGTAGCTCCATGCTTCGTGGTGTTTGGTGGTTGTTAGGGTTACCGCGGTGGGTGGGGGTGGGTTTTGGGCAATTGGGGGTTTTGGGGAGTTTTTGTTGTTGCTGCTGCTGCTGCTGCTGCTGCTGTTGCTGTCTCCGAGGTTCGGGGGAGTGCTGGGGTCAACATCAGGGTATAGCCGGGTCGGAAGCTCGCGCAGCCCGAAGTGGAGGTACCGCGACGCGGCGCGGGGGTCCCAGCGGCGCAGGAGCGACTTGCGGAGGGCGGATTCGGCGGCGGCGCGCGAGGGCCACAGGTCTCGGCGGAGGGCGGCGGAGCGGGACGGGTTGGGGCTGCGCGCGGTGCGGCCGGCGAAGTCGAGGATGACGGGTTCGATGAGGATGAGGGTGGAGAGGAGGCGCGGGTGCATGATTGATAGTTGGACTCTGGTTTGCTTCGTTATCAGAAAAGTCCCGCATGGTTTGGAGGATGGGGGGGGGGAGGCTAGGTAGGCATACAGCTGCGCACATCCCATGCTATGTGCGACTCCGATGACCGGACGGGTCATCTCCTCGCGGAAGTGGTTGACCATGTGCAGGAGGTCACGGGAGTGGTCAAACCAGTTTGCTGTGGTGGCGTTAGTTTGTGATGATGTTGTTCTTGACATCGGGGCTGGAAGCATACTGTGATCGCCTTGGATATCCTCGTTCAGCACTCCGCTGGCGCCCTGGTTCGAGACGTCGGCGACCCAGATGGCCCGCAGCGGGATCGAGTGTTGCTTCATCTGGGCGTAGAGGTCTTCCCATAGTGGCTCGTAGATTTCCTGGACTCTATTCTTAGATGCGACTCTTTGGGCTTCACTGAATTGACTCACCTTGGGAAAGCCCGTGCCGTGCGCACCGATGATAGTGACAGCATGCTCGGGGATCGGGTCGGGTCGGTCGACAGGGATGTATTGTTTGATGGCGAGGCGGAGAGCGGTCTCTTGGCGGCCTCTGATGGCGTGGTGGTGATCGCGGATATGCTGGCCGGGAATCGAGTGCTCGATAATGCGAAATGGACTGGTCTCCATGATGGCTTATTTGGAAGATTAGATGTCGACAGTGGTGGTGGTGGTGGTGGTGGTGGTGGTGAGCTCTGGGGATGTGGAGTAGAAGGAAAGCTTGGGAGTGCGGGTGCGGGTGCGGGGGAGGTTCCAGTGCGGAGTTCCAGGGCCCTTTCGGGTGGATTTCCCCATTGTTACAACACAAGCTGACTGAACTAGTGCTGATCTCAGCTGATTTCTGTTCACATGAATTCCGGTTAGACCATGCACGCCGCACTCTACAAGGGATTCATATTTTACAAAAATTGACATGTGATGACCCACGAGTATAACTTCGTTTCTCCATTCTTACTTTTGCATTTGGCACTGTTGTCAGACTCATCGCCGACCTACTGGCCAAAAATTGCCGCGATCTCATCCTCATACAGGCCGAGAGTCTGCAATCGGGCCACGCTACCCTTGATCGTCCGCACAAAAGGCTTGTCCTTGCTCGCAATGATGATCCGGTCCGCCGAGAGTTTCACACAGTCATGCACATGCGCATTGACCTTTTCGAGATACGGATGTAGACTCTCAACCAAAGTCTTACGATCATTGCCTTCCTGCGCGTCGGAAAAGAACTCTACAATGAGCACAGGAGCTGGACGACCGTGGCCACCGATCAAAGCCGACTTCACGCCCGGGTGGGCTTCGACCTCAGGCTCCAACAGCGAGGCATGCAGCCCGTCCGCGTGTGCGAGCGCCACGTAATCGTCGGTACGCCCAATAATCTTCCACGAGCCCTTGTGCTCAGGGTGCTCAACCCACAGGTCCTTAGTCTCAAAGCGATCTCTGTCCGGGTACGCAGAGAAGATCTGCTGCATAGCACATTCTGGTTGCCGAACAAAGACCAGCTCATGTAGATTATTGAAACGATGCTCGAACTCGGCGCCTGCGTGTTTCTGGAAGGTGATGTAATCCCACGGACGGTCTTTGTCTTGTATTGTGGTGAAATAGCCCCCTGCTTCGGTGCTGCCTATGCAGGGCACTAGATGAACATGTGGAGCCAGCTGCGCACCGGCTTTGGCAGAAAGAGGCGCCCCGGCAAAGTGCACGTACTTGAGGTTGCGTAGAGCCTCCAGGCCCGAAGGAATGAGACATAGCTCATCGATCAGGGCGGGGGTGAGTAAGGCTCCGTCTACTCGGCCATAACGCAGGATGTCCGCAACAACCTGGGGCGACGGGGGTGCGGAAGGACCCACGACCGCGACCATGCGGACGAAGGAGGTCATGGACAGGGTCATCACCGTTCCCACAAACTAGAGGAGTCAGTATTCCGAGCGAGAAAGTAGACTCAATAGTTTTATACACACATGAAGCGAAGGTAGCGGTGTATACCACCGTTGGAGAGCATATTGATGCACGTGAGTGTACTCGATGTCCGGGAGAGAGGCAGCAATATCTGGACTCGTCATCATCCGATGGGTATACGTAATAGGTTTGGGGAAGCCTAACTCAAACTTGTTAGCTGGGAGTGGACTAATAAAAATAATCCATGGAAGATGGATCTCTACCTGTTGTGCCAGACGTATGAAAGACAATCCACGGATCATCCTTTCCCTCCTCCCAAGTCTTAGCATACGTATACGGCGCAGCCTCAGCATCTTGCAAGAAATCCCCAAGCTCAGGAACCGTCAAAGTCCGAATCTCAGGTGTCTCCCGAAGAATAGCCGCCACATGGTCTACCATTGACGCAGGTCGCAGATACACAGCGCAGCTCTTCTGCCGGAAGATACGTAGTTGAGCTTCGGGCGTGATGAGGGGAGAAGGAAGTACGATCTGGAGGACGATATCAACGTGACTTCCCTGCAGGCAGGAGACATCCACGGCAACAAACCACTTTCTGCAACTTGGCTGCGGCCACTGCAAGAATGGGATACCTAAAGTCCTTGGGACCTGCATAGGCGAAGCATTGGAATGGCTCCGTCGTGGCAGGCAGATGCTGGTGGAGCCAGTGGGCGGCATGGTTGGCTGCGTTGTTCAATTGCTGGAAGCTGATTTCTCGAAAGCCCCGCGATAACTCGGCATCATCAATGGGGACGGACACCCACGCGCTGTTGGGTTCGTTCTTTGCACGGCTCTCTACGACACTAGCGAGAATTCGCTGGCCGTGTTGAATGCCTGGAAGCGGGAAGGTTGATGTTGGTCGCTCCATGGTAGTGTCTTATGGGTTTGAGAAAGATGGAGAAGAAAGTGAGTGGAGGGGAAGGAGAAAGAGAAGAAATGAGAGTGTGTGAAAGAGGGAGGGGAAGATGAGAATGTCATCCCGGTAATCAGCTGCAAGGGAGTGTGTCGCACAAAGTCTTCCTCTTCCAAGCATGCACTCGATATTAGTATTATTCATAGAGCAATATGTTGTAGTCAATCAAGTTAGACGAACATGTCGGTCTCTTCATTTGACTCGACATAATACGCTAGATATCCAGTGAGGCTTGCGGTCCCGACCGAGGCATGAGGAGAATGGTCTGGCTGAAGAAGCTCAGTCTCCTGTAGCATAGCACAGCTGGAACAACCCAGATTACCCTGACTATATAATAGAAGCGAGACAATAGAGAGTGATCATGTTTCTTTCTCATCAATTCCCTCTCAATTGACTATCGAATGAACCTTTGTCTCGCTTGCAAAGACATTATAGACAATACCGGTAGGTTTCCGGGGAGTAAAGTCTACACAAACAGCCAAAAACGAGATACTCGAAGTCAAAACAATGCCATTGTTCGCAAGTCACTAACAAAGCCGCTGCAGACGCAAATCAACTTAAATAGCCTCGAGACAGGATCCCACCCAGGACTCGAAAAACGCTCTAGCCCAAGGTTGCTGATACTCAACGCCTTGGTCTGCGGTCGACATGTACACCGCCATGTCCCGGTTCACTACCATCAGGAGTCTTTACGGCCAGGCTCAGATCTGCGACGCCATGCTACAGGAGCTGGTCAACGACGGGGTGCAGAGAACCCTCTCGTTTGCGGATGTCCATGACACATTCCGACGCTTCGTCAAGGAATCTCGTTTCTTGACGAGCAAGAAAGCATCGGTGAGATACCAGGCCAAGCACCCGGCGACCATGGATCTATTCACCTATCTGTTCAGGCTCATGCGCGTCAATCTGATGGTGCTCCTGGTCAAGACAGCGCCCCGAGTCACCTTTCTGAGGAACGTCTACAATTCCATCAACAAGATGCGCGTGCATCTGCTCAGATCCGATGCTCGGGGCAAAGGGCACGGCAAGCATCGCCCCCGGAGGCATGAGGACCCCTCCATGTTCTCCGTGTTGGATGCTGACAACAACGACGTGACGTCGAAGTTCAAGGACTTCGTGTCTCGCATCATCAAGCAGATGTTCCCCTGCGTCGACTCCAAGCTGCGCGATCGGCTCGGGACAAGGCTGGTCGACAGCCGCATCGCCATCGGGTATCACCAGCATAAACATGGCAGACGAGCCGGGTCCAGCATGCGGAAAACTAGTTGTGGAAGAGTGCAACGATCGCGGGCCATGCCCGACGTCTTCACGTGGCCCCCCATGCCGCAAACCAAAGAAGGTGAGCCCAATTTCCGCTGCCCCTACTGCATGGTCTACTTCCCAGTCGGGGAGTTCGATGCGGTCCGGTGGGAGGATCACGTCCTCCAGGACGTGCGACCCTACCTGTGCCTCTGGGGCTCGTGCTCCAGCGTCTTCGGGAGCATGAAGGCGTGGATCAAGCACATGGGCGACCACCGACGTGCAAGCGCGAGCGAGCAAGCTCATCCGATCGAGCAGTGTCCTTTCTGTGGTCTTCGCGAAGGCGATCACGGCGCTCGGAGACACGGAAATGAGGGCCTCTTGCGGCATATTGCGGGCCACCTCGACGACCTTGCGCTGCTGGCTCTCCCCGGGCCAATGGATAAGCTATTGGAGATGCACATTCAAGGGAGAAGGATCGGCATCGAGCCGTACGAGCATGCCAATGACGCCAGAGGGCGACAGCGCAGCCGCAGCCGCAGCGAGCTACTAGCTGCAAGGACCTCGGCTGTGGGTGATGCAGGTTCTCGTAGTCCTAGCCCTCTGCTGATTCGTGATAGAGATTCTATGATGGTAGAAATTGACCGCAGCTCGATTCGTGGAGGAGACCCGGAAGGAGACCCGGAAGAACACCTTGATGAACAGGAGCGTGCTGCAGAGTATGAGAGGAACCCTTTCATAAATCCGGGAGAAGAGAGCCAGGAAGATGACGTCCCAGACGAGGAACCCGAAGACTCTCATGATCTGCATCCCGAAGAAGAAGACCATGCTGCCAACGATGAAGAGGAACCTCACGAAGATCAGCCGGAGGAGGAGGTTCAAGACTCCCCTGAAGGGAATCCCCTAGAATTGCAGGAAGAGCGCCCCCATTTCCCGGAGGAAGATCTGGATAATCATCCTGCTGCAGACCCAGAGGTGGACCAGGAAGAAGATTCTAAAGACTCTGACGCTGAAGAGCAGGACCGAGCGAGTAGCCCTGAGGATGATGATGATGATGAAGATCCCGAGGCAGAACCTTCAGGAGAGCCTGGGGATGGTCGTCGGGCAAACCGTACAAGTAAGATACCCAAGCTTAAAAAGCGCTCTTCGCCTAAGGACGAAACAAGGGAGAGCAAAGGCTCGCGGATCCCACGAAAGGTGTCTCCGCCCGTACAAAATACTCTGTACAAAAGTCTTTTTAATTAGAGAGCGATCTAAATTGAGAATGCATTTGTTTTTGTGTCATACATATACTACCATACTCTAATTGAATACTAGAATTTCCTGAAACCTTTGAGTGTGTTTTCTTATCCAGCTGTGTTGGAGTAACTGCCCCTTACTGAAAGACAAAGCACTTCGCCATGGGGTGGGTAATATGTACTCAACAGGTACAAGACAAGGCAATCAATGTGATGATAATAAATATCACAAAATTGACCTTAGTAATATCATGACCAGCTCATTAAATCCCATTCAAAGTGTGAAATCCTAGTTCACCATCCTCAATATGACGTGATTGAGACAGCATAATCGTGGATAGTCTTCTGCACATGTAGACTTGAGGTTGCAGTGCCTACTAGATGTTCGGGAGCTGTATATTGAATTTGCGAATTGAAAAGTGGCCATAGACTATCTAAAGGCATTATAGTGTCGAGGTTCAGCGATCTTGTGACCGCGTGTCCATTCTTTACACCCTTGCTTGGCTAGAGCTCCTCCTACACCACAGAGGGCTGCTTCGCCCCACTCCCTATAGCTGACCTCTCGTCCGTATCTCGGTCTCGATCAAAGGTCTCCAGGTTGATATGGTCTTGCTTCATATTCGAAATCAATTGTGATCCGTCATCTGGATCGCTCCGCCGCGACCGAGCCTTCGTGCCTCTGGCTGTGAATACCCCGAGGCGAGACCTTGTCATCCAGCCCGCCACTTGGTTGAGCAAGGGTCGCAGTCCTATCATGCAGGCAGCCGAGAGATACAGACCACTTTCAACGGTCGTCCAGGTCATTAGATTGATGTCCGCCCCTGCAGCTAGTCAGAGACCAATCACGTGGTTACATGGGAAGGAGGAAGGGTGCCTTACAGGTCGGGTCGGTCATCGACAGTTTGGCGGCTGTGAAAAAATAGGAGGTTCGGACACACGAGGCGATGAGGCCACTACAAATTCATTAGACTTCCGTTACACAGGAGTACGTTGACGATGATGGCACATACCAGCTGCCCGACAGAAACACCATGGCAATCCCGGTTCTTCTGGCCAGGGACGCATGAAGCGTCCACACGGTCGGAATGGGCAGAATCAGGATCACCACGTCTCCAGCGATATTCAGCAGGCCAGACATTCGGTAGAAGAGGAATTGATCCACACACCACCCGCCGGGGATGCTGCGGTCCCAGAAGTATGCCAGCGGGCGGCATTCCGTTAACCCGACAATCGCCTGCGCGAGGACGAAGAGGATCAAGTAGACGATGGTGAGGTCCGTCACGATGCGCGTGATGCCCGGGGGGAATATGCGCCGGAACAGGACCAAGATGGAGGTCCGCGAGAAGGTATTCGCGAAAGCGGTAAGCCAGCTGAGAGCATAGAGCAATTTCCCACGTATGATCAACTTCTTGGAGTTGTCCATCATCACGGCTTCGACGTGACGACCGGAACCTCCATGCGTGATGGCCACTGTAGGGAAGGGCTTAGTTGAAATGGCCAGGAGATGCTGGATCGGCATTTTCACTCACTATAACATGTTATACATGCTCCCAGGCAAAGAAGCCAAGCAGGAGCCAGCAGGATATCGTCCCAACCGCTGGAGACATGGGCAAGGCTCCGCACGTATATGCGTAGGGCTAGAAGAGTAGTGGTGAGTATTACGATGACGGTCGTCGCGGCCGTGAGTCGACCCGAGATATCTTCGTTCAGGTAGCTGTCCGTGACAGCGGCCGCCATGATTATTGCCGGCAGCTGTCTCTCACGAGGGCATCCGATCCGACTATGATTCAACTCAGCTCGATCGGCCGATCGGAGAGAGTTAAAAGAAGCTGGTAGGAGGGTTACACCCACAGGAGTGAAGAAGAGCTAAACATCTCATCTTTGCTTGCTAAGCCTTGTGAAGTCGCCGCAACCTAGAGACATGAAATGCAGGCGTGGGCCGAATAGAGAATGGTGGCATGGTGAAGGGGATTGGATTGATTGTTCTGTACCACCTGCATTAGAAATTGGTGAGACGGTCAGCGCCGAGAGAGGGAGGATTTACCAGTGAGTATCTGCTACCACCTACCTAATCGACTCCGCCTGGCAAACCCCCTCGCTGCAACCCCTCCCGACCGACAGTTGGCATTTCCACAATGGGACGATCTGGCGGTCATCCATGGACTCTTATTGTCCCTCAGCCCCCAACCTCCCCCCCTCGAAATAACTCTCGGTCAGCCCGATTCATTCCATGGTATGTCAGGCAACCGAGCCCTAGTTTGTATGACTAGGCTGTGTCGACTCATACTTAATGGCACAGGATGTCCAAGTAACTCGACTACCACAGCAGTACGGGAGTAGTACAGACTGAAAGGCTGATTGGCATTGAGGATCCAGTCGCAGGCTACATGCTCACTCAGTGCATATTACTGCATGAACCAAACTGGACCCTGATTTGCCAGGAGCCAAGCCCAGCTGCATCTTGCTAGCTAGTGAGGATCTTTCATTCTCGAGTCGACAAGCGAATCATAACTTATACAAAGCATTGTGCACCCAACAAGCAATAGATGTTTCCTGCGGAGAGATCTTGCTGGCAAATAACATCCGCAATCTCCATATCACGGCTGTCTAGACCACCGTCCGGGGTAGTATATCTCTGCAGACAGATAGGAGGTCAGACTAAGCCGCCCGTCCTTATTCCCACAAGCGATGTATGTTTGCAGTCCGCACGCCTCATCAAGGGAACGGAAGGATTCGACTAGCTGTTCGAGGGTTTGCGCGAAGCGTTCGGCTTGCTGGGCTCGCCCACGACGCGCCAAGAACTCGACCAGACCCTGAACAATTGCTCGGTCACTGCGCGCGTAGTGCCGCACCGGAATGTACACCTTGGTGTCAGGATACCGTTGACCTTGCTTGAATCCAAAATTGTACAGCACGCCTGATGTCTCATGGTCCTTAGATGGCAGTTGCTGATGATTGGGGAAATTGGATGGCAGCCCTAACGTGAGAAGCCACAATTCTCGAAGCTCCTCCAGGGCACGGGTATCCCAGCTTGGCGATGCGCCTGCCATTAAGAGAGTTTCCTGAACGCTGTCAAAACTGGTCGCACGGGATCGAAAGTACACTTTAAGATTGGCAAGAGATGGATGCACGCAGTCAACCGCCACCCCGATTATGATGGGTGGGGTGGACGACTGCCCCTGCCGTCGCAGGAATTGCTCGATACAGTCGTAGGCTGGAAGCCCATGTTGCTGTTGTAGGGCTTGGCAAGCCTGATGCAGAACGTCAAGCCGTGAGCTGCCCAACTGATCCGATGTCGAATGTGGGACATGGTAGGATTTACATCTGTGCCCGTGCTTCTCCAGGTTGAAGGCCAGGAAAATTGTCGAGGGGCTGGAGTGGGAGGGTGACCCCTTGCGCGGCAGAGGCGTCGGTCCCCGAAAGGCTTGGGTAAAGTGATCGAACCAACGCCAATCGGCGGCGGGAAGGATTCCCCGTAGCTGCTGCACGCATCCCAACGGTGCTGTCCGATTGTAAGGGTCCTGTGAGGTGCCTGCGAGCCTCCCAATTGGCTCGAAGCTATAGCGGATGGTGGGAGTGAGGTTCTCCCAGCTCCAACTGTATTCTATCGGAGAAAAGTCGTCCGTCATGAAACTTCTCCATCGCATTGGACGAAGCTGGACCCTGCCAGTCTCTCCCATCAAAGGACGCGGCCCTAAGCAAGGGGCCACATAGCGGCTCATTGTCGCAAGAGCCGCCTGCTGCGTAGACTTATCATACTCAGCGCCATCCAGAAGAATCCGCAAGTCCCTGCCAAGTGTCTCTTTCCAGAAGACAGTATCGATCGCTGTGAGGTCTTCTGGGCTACACGGGGATGTTTCCATGGGCACTGGCGAGGAAAGTGACATTATTGAACGTGCAAGAACCGCTCTATACTGAAAATGTGAGACGTCAACAAGAAGCTCAAGACATTGATTGAGACGTGTAACAAATCAGCCGGAAGGGGGGAATAAGGGTTTGTTTGCTTTTGACTTCTTACAGGTGAATCACCGAGAATTCGGGGTCGGCTCCGAGCATACTGTAGTCGACCATGGCTCGGAACGCAAGTAACTCCTCTCGGAATAATAGGCATTGTATCTGTCTTTATGCAAGAAAATAAGCCTGGAAAAAGAAAAGTTTGATGAATGTCCAAATGTCAGGAAGACCAAAGTGACAGGAGGATAAGTGGAACAATAGAGACAGATGCTGATGGTGATGGAGAGAAAGATGAGGAGAACAGAGGTAGAGATAGAACTATGGCAAACTAAAGAGGTTATTGGTATGAGAGGGGTTTTACCGTCCGGAGTCGCGCATCTTATGTACTATGCACCCACCGTGTTTGACAGTCAGGCGTGCAGCTGTCACCGGCTTCTTCCAATCCCATGCTTCTTCTTTGGCTCACTTACCTCCATCATCTTATCTTATTCTTCTGCTTCTTCCGCTTCTCTCGCTTCTCTGCTCTTCCGATCACACAGCCACAGCTATTGTCTTCGTCATGATGCAAGAATATCCATTGACCATAATCGGGGGCCTTTTGTTTGTGGGTGGATGGTATCTCATTACCACCATCACTGCCTACTCCAAGCTAGCTCGACTGAAGGGCTGCCAGCCGCCCAAAAGTTACCCCCATCGGGAGAGATTGCTGGGGGCTGACTATCTACGTGACTCGATACAGGCGAGAAAGAGCCAATGCTACCTGAGACGCGAGCAACAACTCCACCAAGAAATTGGAAACACCTATCAATCCCTCTTTCTAGGACAGTGGGTTTTGAACACAATCGAGCCTGACAATGTGCGAGCCATCTTCTCCACAAACTTCGCGGACTTTGATACTGGAGCACGACGCCATAGGGCCTTTGCACCCTTGCTGGGGAACAGCATCTTTCAAATCGACGGGATGCAGTGGCGATCGAGACGTTACCTCCTGCAAAAATGCTTCACACAAGCTCGTATTGGTGACCTTGAGCTTTTCGAGCCTCATGTTAAGAATCTACTCGACATTATCCCCATCACCGGGGAAACCTTTGACTTAGCTCCGTTGTTCCATCGTTTTGCGGCCGATGTTGCTACAGACTTCCTGTTCGGGGAGTCACTTGAATCGCTCAAGCATCCAGATAGGCTCCAGTCAGGCTTATTGGACGCATTCTACGAGGCAGCGGCAGGATGTGAGTTTCGATGGTTGCTAGGACGCTTTGCCTTCCTCTGGCCACAGCGAGCATTTATAACGCATGTTCGTACAGTGCATTCATTCATCCAACCACATGTCGACAAAGCAATCAGGGCAAATCATCAAGACTTGGGAAAGGACGAGAATGAGAAGGACCGACCAAATTTTCTGAATCATCTCAGTCAGATATCACAGATTGAACTATCGCTCCGGGACGAGATCACAACCCTGTACTTTGCCGGTGCAGACACCGTCGCCGCGCTTTTAATTAACTTATTCTTCATTCTTTCCAAGCGTCCTGATATATGGGAGCGCGTGCGCTCAGAAGTACAGCACTTACGCGGCCAGCCACCTACCCTGCCACAGTTGAAAGGTCTCAAATATGTGAATGGCTGTGTGTTCGAGAGTAAGAGGTCTGCACACCTGATAGGACGACGATGCTAACGACCAATTTCCCATTAAGGCCTTCGCATCCATCCACCACAAGCTTCCAATTCCCGAACTGCCAACAGAGACACGGTTCTTCCCACTGGCGGAGGGGCCGACGGCAAGTCGCCGATCTTTGTATCGAAGGGTACGATGGTGCACATCGCGACGTATGCCATGCACCGCCGTCACGATCTCTGGGGCGACGACGCAGAAGAGTTTGACCCCGACCGCTGGCTCGACCAAAAGCAGAATTGGGTAAGGAGTCTTTCCGAATGACATCAGAGCTAGCTCCTAATTGATAACAGAAGTTCATCCCCTTCCTAGGCGGACCGAGGAATTGCATTGGCAGTAAGTGTTTCCATCCAATCCGTGCTCATGGCGGCGTCCGTAGTAACGCCACAACCACCCTTGTAGTGGATCTGGCCCTAAACGAAGCTACCTATGTCCTCACTCGTCTGGCGCAGCATTTTCGCTCAATAGACTCCAGAGATCCAAACGGGTGGGTTGAGAGCGCCGGTCTTGCGCTGATGTCCAAAAATGGAGTTCGAGTGGCAGTGGCTTGAGAGGTGATACTCCGTACCCCGTACCACAGGTGTCATGACGGTAGATACTTACATGAAGCTATTGAGACGCGATACTACTTTCTTACAATCCGATAAGACACTAGTAAGCGTTGGTGGGTCAGACCCCGGGCTAGGCGTCGCCTTGCATAAGTGCCTGCGGAGAAGCGGGTCTGGATGATATGCCACCTTTCGGCGGTGTTATGCGCTGGAAGGAATTAGAGTGACAGCCTAATCTCGAAGCCTAACTCGATGTTGCACAAGTCTGACTGCGCTGGTAGCCTCGTTACTGTCACGACTGGGCTTGAAACCCCACAAATTGTAGTGAGTTGGTACAGTACTTAAAAACAGACACCTGGCGACTGCTCGCGGACATTCCTGTTCTCACCCAGAATGCAGTCCTACAAATTCCATACGTCCTTGGTGGTGCAACAATGGAAGTTGTGCCGCCAGTTAGCCAGCGAACCAGGGGTGGAAGTGATCATCGATGGTGACACTTTGGACATCCCACAAGTCGTCTATGTTGCAAGGTGTGTCACAAATCCCTTTAGAGCCTCCTTGCGCTAACAATGGGTAGACATGCTCAGAGCGTGAAAATTGCTCCAACAGCATATTCTGAGGTCAATAGAAGTCACAATGCCTTACTGGATAGTCTTTCGTCGGGAGAAGTGATCTACGGTATGTGAGCCTCTCAATACCAGTGTTTGTGAGTCCGACGTTGATGCATCTGCTCACTACTAGGTGTCAACACCGGCTTTGGTGCCTCCGCACATACTCGCACAAAAGATGTCCAAGCGCTTCAGCGGGTGCTGACTCGAGAACTCGGTTACGGCATCCTTCCTCCGGGTTCACGCGATGCTCAACCGCGCCGACGCAGCGTTTGTGAAGACCATCGTGAATTTGACCTGTCACAGGAGGAAGCGAACGAGTCGTACTACCTGCCATTGACCTGGGTCCGAGGTGCTATCCTCCTAAGGATCAACACGTTGTTGCGAGGGCATTCGGCCATCCGCCCGGTCATCCTGGATCGTTTGGAGGCACTGCTAATGCACAATATCATTCCCATGGTGCCCACCCGCGGCAGTATCTCTGCTTCTGGGGACCTGAGCCCGCTGGCATATATCAGCGGTGTCATCCAGGGAAAGCCTACAATCCGGGTATTCCCCACCTCTGCTCACGATCAGGATCTTTACGCAGATGAAGCCCTCGCTGGTGCCAGTATCCCGCCAGTGGACCTGACGGCAAAGGAGGGACTCGCCATTGTCAACGGAACGGCCATTTCGGCGGCCTGTGGTGCCCTCGTGCTTCATGACGTGCAGCAACTGGCTATGCTCTCGCAGATTCTGACAGCCATGACTGTGGAAGCGCTACTTGGATCACCAGAGAGCTTCGATCGCTTTTTCGGGGAAGTCCGTCCACACCCGGGGCAAGTGGAGAGCTCTCGCAACATCCGCGCATTCCTGAGGGGGTCCCAGCTGGCTCGGATCAAAGACGGAAAAGACGGGGCTCTGCGACAAGACCGATACTCCATCCGCACTGCGGCGCAGTGGCTCGGTCCGGTACTCGAAGATCTACTCCTCGCCCACCAGCAGATGAGCATCGAATGCAATTCGACCACGGACAACCCATTAGTGACCCACGACGGTGCGTTCCTGCATGGGGGCAATTTCCAGGCCAAGGCCGTGACCGCCGCAATGGAAAAGAGCCGCCAAGGCGTGCAGACCATCGGCCGCATGCTGTTCACGCAGTGCCAGGAGATGATCAACCCCGCCACCAGCTGGGGCCTGCCCCCGAACCTCGTAGCCGAGGAGCCCAGCAAGTCGGGGATCTTCAAGGCGATCGACATCTACATTTCTGCTCTCCAGTCGGAGCTGGGATTTCTCGCCGGCCCGGTGAACCACGTCCAAAACGCGGAGATGGGCAATCAGTCGCTGAACTCCCTGGCGTTGATCTCGGCCCGATACACCGCCACGGGCGTGCGGGTGCTGACCGAGATCGCTGCCGCGCACCTCCTCTCCGCCTGCCAGGCCCTGGACCTGCGAGCCATGCAGCTGCAGTTCCTGGATTCGATCCGTCGTCCGTTTGCGATGCTGCTCGACGAGTTGCTGCAAGCCATCGAGCCCGATGCAGACGGTGAGAATGACAGCGGATCCATAGACGTGGAAGCACTCTCGTGTGCGATATGGGACCACCTTGAGACGATGCTCGACTCCACCGTCACAATGGATGCGAAGGACCGGTTCCTGCACATCGCGAAAAGCATGCGGGTGCCCATCCTCGACCATGTGGGGGTTAGTACATCGTCGGCCGAGCTGCTCGGGGCGCTGCAGAGCTTTGTCGAAGAAACGGACGCCCTGCTTCTGGACGGGTGGTGTGTCACTCGGGATGCGTATCTGATCCACGGCAATGCCAGTGCGCACTTGGGGGTGGCAGCGAAGAAGGTCTATGCGTTTGTGCGGCGGACGCTGGGGGTCCCGTTCCTGTGCACGGCGCAGATCCTGACGCCGACGGCTGAAGCGATGCGGACGGGTCGACGCCGCGAGGCGCCGACGGTGGGCTCCTACACGGGGGTGCTCTACCGGGCCATCCGACGGGGGGAGATGGTTCCTCTGATGACGGAGCTGCTGGAGGAGTGTCTGGCGGAGCATGAGTTGAATGAGTGATAGCTGCGTACGGTGACTTTCAAAAGTTGCAAATACATGGCATTCAGCGTGAACTATGACTACATATGTGCTCCGGGGTAAATACACTACAGAAAGTTACAAAACTCCATCATCAAATATACAGTACAGCCCTCGCAACAGCCCCAAACACCCTAAACCCCAACCCCAACCCCGCAGCCACCCGGTTCAACCTTGCACCCACCCTTTTCACCCTCAACCCAACCCAACCCAACCCCCCAACCCTTTCATCGCGTCGCCTTCTCCAAATCCGCCGCCCACAGCGCCGCCCCCACGGTATTCGTAAAAGCCATCACAATCGACGCAAACGGAATCATCTCCAACGCAAACGCGGCCATCCCGAACCTGCCCAGCGAAACAGATTAGCCCAAGCTCCACCTGTCCCCTTGATCCCACAATATAACAGAATGGGGAGAACTCACGCAGTATACGCCCCCCTCCTCCCAGGCCCCTCGACCCACCCCTCGCGCTCCTTCCGCCCCCACCCCTTCAACTGAAAATACCTGGCATGCGCCACCGGCCCCACGCGCTTCCCCTGCACATAGATGTAGGCGATCGTGCCGACGACCGGCACAAAGTTGAGCGGCAGGTACAGCAGCGAGCGCAGCAGCATGTGCGGCGAGAGTTTCTCGATCGGGTGCTTGAGGCGGCTGCCGAGGCGGGGACTGCCACTGGTGCTGGTGCTAGACGCCGATGGGGGCACGGCGACGGCGCGCTCGCGGGCGACGAGGGCGTCCTCGCCGCGCTCGAGCAGCGTCGCGTCGAAGGTGTCGGTGATGGCGTCGGCCAGGAGGAACGAGCGCGCCAGGTAGGTGGTGATGGTGGAGGATTCGGAGAGCACGAGCAGCGCGGCGGAGAAGGGCGCCAGGAACGGTCCCGCGGTGAAGGTGAGCAGCGCCACTTGCGGGAGGTAGGTGAAGAAGAACATCGTGGTCGTGATGCCGAGGCCCAGCGTGAGGGTTTTGGCTGAGCGCGAGAGGAGGGGCGTCCATAGGGGCTGGTGGTGGAGGGTGTAAATTATGCCCTGTTGCTTATTAGGTTAGGTCTTGGTTCTTGGCTCTTGGGGATGGATTGGGAAGAGAGGAAGGGAGGCATGGGGGTTGCTGGGGAGGCGTGCTTTTATGGGGTAGATGTATGTGCCGGAGAAGAGGAGGTCTTTGGCGATGGCGCGGAGGTGCGCGATTTCGTTGACGAGGGCTTCTTTTAGGGCGGACATGGTGGTGCTTGGTTTGGTGTGGTGGTGGTGGTGGTAGTGGTGGTGGAAGAATTGGGCTGATTGAAGGAGCAAAAGAGGAGGGGAGGGGGAGATGATCGTCATCATGTCGCAAAGAGCTTGGCCGGGCTTATCGATAAGAGCTTCCAAGGTCCGATAAGATAAGCCGATTGTCTGTATACTCGAGTACAACCGCCAACAACAAACAATGTAAACTCACCACAAACAAACAACATCAATCTCCAACTCCATCCTCCTACACCTTCCTTCAATCCCACACACATACCCCCCCTACCGAAAGAAAGCTACAACCACCCCCTCATCCAACACCCAACCGCCTCACTCTCCCCCGGAACCCCCTCATCCCCCCTAGTGAAACACCCATGCTCCACCCCCGGAAAAAACCGATACTCGAACGGGACCCCCCTCTCCTGCAGATTCTGGACGGTGAATGCCTTGAGCTGCGCCGTATACACCGGATCCCTCTGCGGCGCCAGTACCTGCACCGGCACCTGCACGCCGGCAATATCCTCCTCCGTCAATAGACTGGGATGGCCGATCGGCACGCAGTCCACCAGGTATTGTGGTTGCCCTTCACCGTAACCATCACCACCGTCACCCTCACTTTCCCCCAAACTCCCATCCTCCCCAAAACCCCCACCCCCCAGCTCCACAACGCGTTCAAACCCCAAACTCCCCCGCAAATACCTCACGAAAGCCACGATCTCCGGCTCACGGAGCGCGCATTCCGACCCAGAAACCCGGGGAGGTCGAGCTCGGCCCAGCGGCCGGCCAGGATGGGGCCGGCGGGGAGGCTCTCGCCCCCAAAGAAGTCGGGGAGGAAGACGGTGGCGGGGGCGCTGTGGGCGTAGCGGTCGGCCAGGAGGCGGAGGTTGGGGAAGGACCAGCCGAGGAGGTGGTGCAGCAGCACAATGGCGCGGGTGGGGTGGTGGCCGGTGGTGTAGACGGAGTGTCGTTTGAGGGGGGTGTGCCATGTGCAGGAGGTGCGGAGGCAGCATGTGAGGATTTCTGGGCGTTTCGGGGGGGTGGTTGGTGTGTGTGGTCATCTTGGGTTGGATGGGTTTGTTGTAAGTTGAGTCTGGGTAGAGTACGATGAGATGAGGTCGAGGAAGAGTTGTATGAGCAAGAGGAGTGTTCAGGGGTCGAAGGTGAGGGGTTCTATATATGCGGACTGTACCAGACTTCAAGCTAGGCAGCTAAGGATCATCATCCCTGCAACCATCACAAGGCTGGAGCCCACTGAAAGAAAGTAGCAATGAGATAGTACGCTACGATTATGATTAGCAAGCAATGCTATCTAACTTAGCCATCCCTGCTCGCCTTCATGGCATTCAGTAATCCCCGGTTGACGGCTCGGCGCCTGGCCATGAGCCGCGCCAGCACGCCTACTTAACCCGCAAACGCCATCAACATACAACCCTGATATCAAAAGATCGCTAATGCAGCACATGCTCGAATCCAAACGCTGGGAAGACAACTTTTCCGCCCGCGGCTTCATTGCCGCCCGTCCGTCGGAGTCTGGTGCCAGATCGTGTCCCCGCTCAGCGCAGAGTAGCTCAACGCCGCGTAGTTGCGCCAGGTCGGTGGCGCCGACGACGCATGTGCCTCATGCACTCCCGCGTCCGCGCCTGCGCGGTGCTCCACGTCAGACAGCTCGTCCTCGCTGCCTCCGGTGATCGGGACCGGAGCCGAGGATACGCTGTGCTGTGACTCAACCTCGCGAGTGTGCTGACCTGCCCCGACTGTCTGCTCCGCAGCGGGGTCGCGCATATCGCCGGCCCTACTTTGAGCCATCGACCGAACGACGTCCCCCTTGCAAATCGGACACGTTCGTCGGCGTGTAGTCAACCAAGGAGTGCTGTGCAGCGTTAGATGTGGCATGATAAAGATCAACTGGGGTCCTTACATGCACTCGGCGTGGAACTCATGTCCACAAGGCAGGCTCATCACCCGGCTTTCTCCATCGACATACTCTTCCAGGCAAACAACACATTCGACCTGTCGTCCCGTGTACTTGCGTCGCCAGAGAGTAGATCCAGATTTCTCCTTCTTGGTAGACGACACTTTGGGTGCACCCTTGGTGTCTGAGCGGCTTCCAGAACCCAGAAGGGGCGATGTAGGCGAGACCGGGCCAGGGCTGACGGACCGCGGTGAGCTAGAGGCAGAAGATGAGGTGGTAATTGTGTGATACGTTCGCACGGGAAGGCGGTCCACCAGAGATTTCGGGGCGCGCCATCTTCGTCGGCGAATGCGGGACCGGAGCAACAGCAGAATGTACACCACGCTCAGTGTAAGCAGCGGACTGATGACAAGGACAAGGAGCGTGTCGAAGAATGGACTGGTAGACATGCTCGTCGGCGTTAAGGTGACCCACAAGCCCTCGTGGTCAGCTGTCGTGGCGCCTGATTGGCTGACTGAGGAAGGCTTGCGGAGCTTATCCTCTGCAGCAAGTGTATCTTTGACGCTCGAATCCCGGCTTCCGTCGGGCTTTTGTCTACTTGACCAGAGCTTGGAAAGCCAACCGCTTCCAGACGATGAGTCATCTTCGCTGCTGCCATGATGCGAGCTTTGAGACTGCGAGCCGCTTGAGCTCCCTTTCTGCGAGATAGTAGACTTGTCAATGGTGTAGTACTCGCCACTGCCAGGGGTGATGCTGCCGCCTTTCAAAGCGGCAGCGGTGGCTTTGTCACTGCTTTGGACGTTGTTCCCATCTACACCCACCACACCAGTGGGTGTCGGAAGAACACTGCCCTTCGGTGCGACTAGGTCTGGATCTCGCCAGTCCTGGACTCCGATCACGAACCCATCTGCATCCGAGCCGCTCGACAATGACCCATGCTTCTTGCGGTTGATGGTAGCTCCATCTGCTTTTGTTGTAGAGCGGCTAACATCTGCCTGCTGCTGGGATGGTGCATGGTCATCCCAAGGATCTAGCATGATCCAATTGATGTTTCCACTGTTTGGCGGGCGACGACTATCTTCAGGTGAGAACCACGGTCGTCTTCCACTGCTACCAAGGCCCAGTAGGGACAGCAAGGCATGAAAAAGACCGCCTTTCGGACTGGCGGGGGCCACACTGTTGTCGGCCATCGTGTGCTTAGTGGGCGTACTTGAGGCGGCCACTACTGTGGTTGTTGCTGTGTGAATATGTTGCTTCCCAGAAGTGCGATGGCCCGACTGGCCAGTTTGAGTAGCCGCAGCGTCATCCGCCTCCGTACCTTCGACCATCTGAGCCGGAACCAAGGAAGAAAGCAGATGGGCGGTAGTGTGAGAGGTGAACAGCGCAGGGATTGTCACGTTCGACGTATCGCCGCGTGCATACATAGTGACTAGACTTCCACCCCGAGTGTCGTCACCAACAATCAGAGCAATACCTCCTCGCCGTTGCACCCATTTCACCTTCTCGAGGAAGCCACAGCCACCCCGACTCAACAGGACCACCTTGCCGTCAATCTCCGCACTTTCCTGCAGAGATTGAATATCGGCGTGGGTTGTGGGTAGGCTCAGTGAGTGATCCCCGGATTTCTCCATAGCAGTTGCATCTGTCCCTGCAGACTCCGGAAGGGGGTGGTGCAGATGATCATCGGTTCCGTCATCAGTCGAAAGGCCGATCCCCGCTCTTTCCTTTGGGAGACGAGAGGAGTCGGCATCTGAGTGAGTGTCGGCCTGCTTTTTCGTGCCCTCGCTCGTGGTTCCGGTTCGTGGTTTGCCCGTGTTTCCGTCGGCCGTCCCTGGCTTGTGAGGGTCGCCTTCGCCCCATCCCGGAATATCTGAACAGCCCAGTTCCCCCTCCGCTCCCGCCGTCGTGCGTTCTCCAAACCCGCTTCCAATCCAGAGTTGGCCGCTCAGCCCCTTGTCTGGGAGCAATGGGCCAAACGCTGCAGGTCTGGCCAGAAAAAAGGTCGAGTTGTCATCGGTCAAACTGATGATTGCGGAGGGCGGGAAGAGGGAGGATGGAAGGTTAAAGGAGAAAAGGGCATGGAGACCCGACGCTTGACCAGCAAGCGAACTGGGCGTAGAGACGCGGGAGGAAGTGGTTAGTGCCGAGAAGAAAGTGAGTAAGATCGGGAAGAAGAGCAAGCAAAACACAATCACGATCAAGCGTGGTGGTCGCATGGTGACGCAATGCTTCTAGTCCCCAGGTGATGCAGTACAATGACCGTCTTGGAGATGGTGTAGTAGGTGACAGAAGTGAGAACTTAGACCTTCCACGGTCAGCGTCCAGTATCCAGGCAGCGCGATAATAACCTTG
The DNA here is from genome assembly GCF_003184785.1 of Aspergillus japonicus CBS 114.51. NCBI lineage: Eukaryota > Fungi > Ascomycota > Eurotiomycetes > Eurotiales > Aspergillaceae > Aspergillus > Aspergillus japonicus. The sequence continues at coordinate 224,997 of NW_020291673.1, forward strand.
AGGTAGAGTTGTGATTATCGAGGTGGTACTAATTAATGGTGGCACCCTGCGGTTGCTGGCAGAGAGTGGATCTTATGACCAGTCAGACGGTCGCTGCAGGCCGACAGCAGCCGCACTCATCGAAGTCGAAAAGGTGGAAAACTGGTTGGCAATGAACAAAAGAAATCCGACGGTTCGCATGAAAAGAAGGTCGAACCTCCCCGAAAGTGCGATCAAAAGCGAAGAGGGAGGGGGGGAATCGGAGAAGGAGGGAGGAGGGAGGGGGAGAGAGAGGGGAGGGAGGGAGGGCGGAAAGGAAGGATGTCAACACGCGCGCGCCAATTTGGTCGTCCAGAACAACTATGAGGATGCAGGACAATACAGAGGAAAAAGTGTTTCGAGTGATTTAGTATGTAAATGAAAGGAAAGAGAAGTAAGGATGGATGAAGGAAAGAGTGACTGGCCTCTTTTTTTCAGCGTTTACTCCTGCTGAGACTGACACGCAAGCACAGCCTCAGCCCCCAGTCACCCGGTCACGGGGCGATTGCTGCCTGAGGCTAGTGTTGGTGGTTAGTGGGCATCATGCATCCTGGGAACTCAGGCCAAGTCAGGCAACCAAGGTTCGAAGGTTCCGCCCCGTTCAATGTCCACATTGTCCTGCCCATCAATCAATGCGATTATCATCTCCTCCTCCTCCTCCTCCTCCTCCTCCTCCTCCCTTTGACTTTCGATTGAGCATCCTACATGAGCAAGGACCAACCCGCTTTCCCCTCATACTTATCAGGGTCAGTAAATATATACTACTCACCCATACAATCCACTCATTCTCTAACCACCTTCTCAAAGATGCTCATAGATGAACTCCTCGTTTCCACCCACCCCCACCCGCCGATCATCCACCATCTCCACCCACTCTGTAGTCGGAGGGTCCACCTTTCCAGTCACAAACATTGATGATCTCAGACTCCCTAGCATTCCATTTCCTCGACAACGAGTACGAATAAATAATCACGCAATCGGCATTCTTCCGTCGTGCAACAGTCCTGTCTTATTTGCGAGTCCTTTGGGATATCTTTTCCCACCCCAATTCGTTCCAATGAGGTTCAACTTATCTTGCAGATCACGGTTCATCCCCTTCGCTACCCTTCGACCGGCTCAGCAACATCCTAGTGCAAATAATTTGAGAGACAAGGCATCCGGGTAGTGGAAGCAACTGGTGTTCCTTCATTCAACTTTGGCTCTGCCGATGCCGCACCCCATTTCCGACCGATGGGCAGTATTTTTAAACTTCTCGTGCCATCATCAAAGTGGGACCATTTGGGCGTTCCCATGGCGGGGGCGGGACTGTGGCTGGTGCCCGTTGATGAGAACACGGTCTGGAATTGACGGGGTTTCGCCAGATGACGTGAACGACATTCACATTCCTGACCTCTTTCTCTATTCTCATCAACCACAATTGGTATCCGCACGTCATATGGTCGGACAGGCGTGCTATTGTTGGCTCGACCATGTACCAAACTAACATTAAGGTTTGTCGCCTTTGAGGAGCTGTTCTGGAGCTGCTCGTGAACCGACCCGGCGTTTGAGCTAGGAATCTCTATTTAGACTACATGCAGCCCAAAACCGACGCTTCAACCCACCTACTACAACTTCGATCAAGCCCGTGGTTTTCCTTGCATACTCAACACTAAAAATCGATAGTATTCCACAAGTCCGTCATGTCCAAGCTCATGCACAAGGTGAAAGATGCCTTCACAGGCCATCATGGTCATAAATCAAGTATAAGCATATTCCCCATGCTAGGCTTTCCCATGCTGCGCCTCCAACCCGATTGACTTGGAATCAGGCGCGGGCAATTCTGAATCCGTTCCCGAAGCCGAGAACGCCAGCTCTGGAGCCTACAACCAATCTGACACTGGACACCATGCCCCTCAAACCGGCGACACCGGTGCGAAACCTAGTGCTGACCCTTACACCTCTGGAGCGTATGACACCGGGGAGAACACGGCTGCTTATGAAGCACGCACTAGCGGCTATGACTCAAAGCCTTCGGGTGGCCACGAATTCCGATCTAGCGAAGGTCGGGGAGCTGAGAATCGCAATCCTGCTCAGGATGAGTATGGTTCAGGCATGACTGGCCTTGGCCCTGACTCTGGCTCCAGGCAGATGGAGTCTAGAAATACTAGCGGCGTGCAGCATGTCAGTCCGGGTGGCTATAATCGTGGATCCGATCAAGTTCAGGCTGCAGATGTCGCTGGACCCTACTCGTCCGGTATGGAAGGCCGCACTCAACAAAGATCCGGCGGCGGAGGTGCAGATGGAAGTAGCAGCTATAATACTCATGGGACTGGGGAGCTGAGCGCTGGTGCTAATGACTATAGCTCAGGAGGTAAGCTCGACTCAGGCCGAGTGGGTGCTAACATGATGGGATCCAATATGATGGCGTCAGACAACCTACGCACCGCAGGTGGGGCACAGCGTAATTACCGGTAGGAACATGATCAGATCAGCATAAGTGTACTTGAATGACTGCTTCAATGTTTTCTTGTGATCAGATTCTTCATGTGATGTGCTAACTCCACGCTGGGATCGGCAGGCTTTGGAATAGTGTCATTGCTATCTTTATGTCTCAGTACTTAGTATATGTTCTTAGTCTAATAATTATTGATTGTTTTCTTATGGTCCTGGGATGGAAAGTTCTTTCTTTGTAACTCTCTACCAAGACAACTGCCCAAGTATTGGACACAGATTTCCCTGTTTGCCTTACCAGCTGGCACGTTGCGCAGGAAGGCACAACTGAGTGAGACATGGTTTCTTTTCACCGTCTATCTCATTGTGCCAGCAGCGAACATTCACCCATGGACCACATTCACCCCATGACAACAGAGAGCTTCACCAGCCAGTGGGGTCTAGCAGCAGATTGTTGCCATGTCGCTTATGTTGAAGCCCAAAAAACAACGGCGCAGTAGGTGTTTCTCCCTTTTGTTCTCTCTGTTCTCTACCACCAGTCTTGAAGGAAAGAGAAAGAAGATGATGGAGGGCAATGACTGGTGTGAATACTCGACTGGCATCTTGCTAGAAAGGGGGAGATGAAGGCAGGCAGCTGACGAGCTCATCAGGACAGCGAGGTCGTAGAGGCAAAGGCTCGGTGACGATCAACAATTTACCCCCGGGAAGGGCGCCTGTAGGACTGCACCATCTTCACTCTCCCGACAGGCGTACTCAGACCACAGAGTGGCTCAAGAACATATCACCTACTGCGGTACAGTTATCACCTCAGTCTCCTTTCCCAGCCCATCGCCCAGTCTGTTCTCAGCGTGCTTCACGTTTTATGTACTGTCATTAACCGAGGCCTCTCCATTACTTAGTCTCTACAGTCACTCACACCAGTCCGTCCTCCTCACCTACCCACAACTCCTGTTTCTCGCCAAAGAGCTCAGTCGCTTTCACTACCACTGCCACCGTCTTCTAAAACAATATCAGAACAGTCTCCTCTCATACTTTGGGGATCTTCAGCGGGTGTACTCGCAGCTTCAACCCCGAAGCATTGTTCAGTTTCGTTGGAGTTGCTAAAGAACACCCCATCGACACAAAGTACTACTCATCAAGCTGCAAGCTATCAGTCTTCCCCTACTATGGCATCACGGAGGTTCCCTTATCGTCAACAAGACTTTGCCGCTTGCCGTCAGCCAGATCTTGGACAGACTGACGACCATGAGCTCCATAATTTGGATGATCTTGCCTCCTCTCAGCCCATTCCTCTACTTGAATTATGTCTGAAGCAAAGCTCAAGAAACAAAGGTGCGCGGGCCCAGAGGCAATATCTGTTAGAGAGTGCGGCTCGTGTTAGTGTCAGGGCAGCAAGCAGCGGCGATGAAGATCTAGCTTCCTCGCGCTTCTCCACCTTTCGTGGATCCATCAACAATTCCTTTGAGATTTACGAAGATCAGTCAACCACTGAGGCTGTGGAAGGCCAACATTATGGCGATATGCCGTGTGACTCACTTCTCGATGCGGAGGAAACCGCGTTACAACTGCATGCAATTGACTCGCCGAGGTCTCCGTGTCGTCCATCGTCTATGCGCCACGCTAGTATTACTGGTCTTGATGATATCACTCTGAAGCCCTCTACGCCTACGCGTGTTAAGAGGTATAACTACAGCGAATCTTATCTCGACTCTATTCATGAACGAGATGACACCGAAATTCGACCCAGTGCAACTACCCAGTACAATCCTTCGGCGCGTCTTTCTCGACGTTATAAACCCAGTGACAGTGATCTTGATTCCTACGAAGATCAAGTCACACCTACCCGCCTGAAAAGACAGAATCTCAGCGAGGCGAAGTCTGACCAAGGCTGGTATGGAGCTGGCAATGGGCCAATCCTGCAAAATCCTCTGAACTACCTGAAAAGCTCCAGCTATTCCCACTCGGCCTCACACCACCAATCGCGCAGCTGCGTTTCGGAGAGTCCATTCCAAAGACGAGGCGGCAATGTTAGTGGTGATCGGGCAGTCTGGCCAGTGGACTTGTCCAGCCAGAGATCCTCTTGCGAAGGACCCAAGACAGGATCTTTCAGTCACGACTCTGCGTCTGAGGAATCATGCCCCCCCTCGTCATCTCTGCATCTTTATGGCGCAAACTTTGATCAGACGTATAATCGTTCTCCCTATGAAACTTTACGAATTCAACATGAGCGGTTCCGGCGCGCCGAGTCTCGCAGAATCTCGTCGGGCTTGGAGTTTCCGATGTCTGGATCTCAGCAAAGATACAATTCAGACTACACATCCAAGGAAAATTCTCTGGCTTCAGAATTCTCGAGTGCTGCTCCTGCCGCACGGTCTGCAGCACTTAAGTATCCGGAGTCAACTCAATCTTCGTATCGTGCTCCCAGTCAGCACCAGGCGACAGACGCGCAGAAGAGCATCTCTTCGAGCAATGGCACAAGTAGCTTGTCCGCTGAGGAAAAGAGACGGATCTTCAAAGAAGAGGTCAACGCCCTGCTGAAAAGTGGTGGAAAGCGACCCAGACACTCCATGACACAAGGAACCTCAGAAGAGGCCACAGTAGATCCTCATAAAGCCGAAGCACCTAGTACTGACGGATACCGAGCAAGTGCCTCTGCAAGTGCCTCTGCAAGTGCTGTTGAGCCTACCCGTTCAGTAGCTTCAGTCCACACTGGAAAGCAGAAACTAGAACCAGAGGAGGCTGCGAGTACCACTTGGAATCTTCTTGAAAGGGCCACTCTAGACCTTGATAAAGGAACGACGGCTAATGATTGGCCTCCAATGTCTCGATACATGCCCCAAAATATATATCAAGCGAGGCGTTTTGGGGCTTGGGGCAATTCCCTCAACAGGAGTTCCTTTTTTGCGGACGTCAAACAGTCTTCGGAGCCAGTGTCATCAGCTAAAGCACGAGATGTCGTCGATAGAGCTACTGCACTGGATCTAAAGGCACAGGCTTCAGCCTATATTAAGAGCCAGATCTTTTCATCCGGGTATGGTTCACAAAGCGGCATCAAGAACACACTCGGACACGTTCCAGATTCATCCGTGAAAAGCGAGAGCAAGCTTCTGAGGCCTCCACCTGGGCTGACCAAACCTGCAACTCAGTTGACGAAAAGGCCTGCCTGGTACGTGGACAGCCTGATTCAGAACCAGGCCAGGCTGGAGGAGTCCAACGCTTGGTTTCGGCGGGATAGTCGCGGGGAGGAAACCATTCGCGCTCAGGTTGCCTTGTTCGCTCGGGATCATAGTGAGCAACTCAAGGAACGAGGCTATTCGACAGAGGACTGCAAGTCTGCGAGAGAAATGAGTGAACTTATGGGCAATGCGCTTGTTAACTTGACTTCGTATGTCCTGGGAGACCGAGAGCAGCAGATCGGCAACTTTGCAGACTTTACGCCAGCACCATCTTACTGCTCCTCGCCAAGTTCTGATAGGCATCGAACCTTTTTCGAACTGGATTGGTGTACCATCGGCGGGGCATCTCTTGGTCGAGAGACTTTGCCATCTGCCAATTTCGGCCGCTTTGCTCGGCGCAGAACTTCTTCGGCTACCAATCCTTATACTGTCCTTGATGAAGAATCTGAGAACGACTCTTTGGGTAATGCGTGGTGAGATCCATGATGGGATGGAGATGTGTAGTCATACTCAGCTGCTGCTCTAGGTGGCTTTGTCAAAACTGGCACTAAACGCCCACCCCTGCCCAATGAGGAGGCCGCTTGTAGAGTATGTCTTTGCATCTGAAGCTTCTACAGCATGTTCACATCTTTTCAAGCAGAAGGGGTTCGCAGCTCAATGGTTTATGAAGGATTTCTCATGGGGAATTGACGACGCTCAGCATTATTGTCTACATGATATGCCCGGTGGATTCGTTGTCACATAATTACATAGATCCCATGCTTGTTGCAGGTAACCCCAGAAAAGCTCATCACGATAATACACATATCTTGCCGAGTAACTTGTTTTTACTTTCCATCCTCTGCTTCACTAGTTGCTACCAGGATCTACCCAAAAAACTGTATGTGCAGGAAATAGGCATCCCCGCCACTACCTGATTCTCCCAGTGTGGACTACGTCGAGAAACAAAACCCCTTCCCAAACAAACTAACAGCACCAAACAACCCCTAGAACTACAACTCAATAGGACAGGGGAGAAAGAATCGGAGTTGAATCGGAATGCTGATGCTGATGCTGATGCTGATGCTGATGCCGTACATCCGCCATCCCATCCATTCTCATTTCGCTACCTAGCTAGCTACCTAGGGTAGTGTAGTTATGGTGATCAATTATCTACTATTTCCATCCCATATGACTGACTGACGTTCCACACAAAAGAAAATGAAGTAAAAACAGAAAAAAAAGGAAAAGGAAAAGTGGGAAGGAGCAAAGGTGGGCGGTTCTGGGAGACGAATCACATCGTGTGAGTGCATCGCTCGTTGCATCACCATCACCAACTGAGTGTGTGGAAGCAAGGGGGGCAAGGGAGAGCAACCATACATGCATGCATACGGAGAAAGCAGAATGAGAACCCGAAGTCTGTGTGTGAGTGAAAACAAGCGAAGACACATTAGAAAAAAGGTGTAAAATAGCCGCAGCGCCGATTTGCTAACGTGATTCAAAAACTTGCTGTTGCTTGCGAGTGGGTCTACGCCGGATGAAGTCAAAACTTGATGGTGGGGGGAGGGATATTAGGGGGTTTCAGGCGGTTGGGGTGTTGTTGTAAGGTTTGGGAGGACATAGAGGGCGGTTGGTAGCGATGTATTACTGGAAGAAAGAGACGTGGTAGGATGGAACGGAAATGGATTCTGGAATTGGGGAATATCGATGGAACCTTGGCGCCGGTGGTGTGTCTGTGAGAGGGTTGCGCTAATAGAGGACAGTCGGTTGGAGGGAGTGAGGTGCTGTTTCGTTCACGGTGCGTTCAGTTCAGGTGGGTAGGATGGGTGGTCTCCTGTAGCTCCAGTGGTAGAAAAGTGTGGCTGGATACTCTGTGGACTTCTAGCATGTCACCAAATTGATATGGTGGTCATTTAGTGCCGCACAGGCCAGAACGGTCCGATGCGGGTGGAATGCGGTGCTGGCGATCGGGGAGGAGCGGTTGTGATGGAGGAAGCTCGAGTAGGGCTCGAAGGTGGAGAGATAGGTTCCATCGACGTTGAAGGTTTTCACTTCGTGACGGTTTGTGCCTCTGCGGACAGGTTAGCGAGGGTTCTCTTTTCGAAGAGAAAATGGTCAGGGAGATCATAAGGGATACATACACCATGAAGACTGGAGCATGCTCGTGGACACTTAGTGTACGCAGTGTGTCGTTTGTGGCGGAGAACGTGGAGATGGGCATGTCCATACGTAGATCCCAAAGCTTGATTTCGCCGTTGCGACTCCCGGACACAAGCTCCCTCAGGCCGCCGCGCTGCATGTGAACATTGGTGATCCATTGCTTGTGCTCGCGCCAGACCTTGACCATAGACGTTGTGGGCTTGAGACGCTGGTCAAACACCCGAACTGCGCCGTCACCGAATCCTGCCACAAAGATGTTTCCTGCTACTTGATCGGATGTCAAGGATGTGATACAAGAGCCCGAACGAGCAGGAATGTCCTGCGAATTGATCAGCCTTAGTCGGCATCTTGAGCCAGGAGTGACTTACATTCGTGCAGACTTCGGTAGCCGCATTCCACACCCGGATGACCTTCACGTCACCTGCAACTAATGCCTTACCCTGGCCTTGCTGCCAGTCCAGAACAAGTCCAGCATTGCGGTTGCTGGGAATGAGTTCAGGTAGGGCTCTAAAAGCGGTCACAATTTCCACATCATGCGCCGACTCGTAGTTTCTGAAAACTTTCAGAACACCATCAGATGACCCCGTCATCAGCAGAGCTTGGTCATCCTCGTTGATATATCGGACTTCATTGATTTTGGAGCCAGCCGGGTTACCATTCGAGAAGCGATTGAGACGCTTATGTCTCTGCCAATCCCAAATTCTACCAAGGGTTCAGCGCATACTCAGTGTGGTTCAGACAGGTGAAGAACTTACGCGATCGTATCCTTGTCATCTGCAACTGCAATGTGATCCTCGAATTGATGGAAGCACATCTTCAGAGGCTGACTGCTGTTAGAAAGAAGAGACAACGAGTTATCCCATCGGCTGCTGCCTGCTTTGCCCTTGAGAGGCTGGGTCTCAGAGATGATCTTCTCATTACGGCTTCGTCTCCAGAGGCGTTCGTTGTAATCGGCACTACCGGGCTCGTCGGGTTCATTGGGTTTCATCTGGGGTTCCCGGAAATACTGAAGACGGGTGAGAAATTGTTCAAATTCGTAGTGAAACTTATCGCTCATGAGGTGAAGGAGTTCTGATTTTACCTCTGTGGACCAGTCCAGGAATCTACTCATCAAGGGAATGGATGGGACCGCAACGGATTCCCGGGGCTCGAATCCTCGCGATGTAGGGGTAGGAGCTTGATTATAGGCTGTTGCAGGAGCAACTTGGTCATTAACTTCCGGGGGTCGTGTCCATTCGGGTGGGGCTCGTCCTCTTGGGGTCATAGGCATCCGGCTTTTGGGCGCGGTGAGAGATTGAGGCGATTGGGGCGGTTGAGAGTCAGACGCATTAGAACCTCCGAAGGCCAGGTTTTTGAGCGAGGCCGCCACACTCGCAGTTCGTTTGATACTTAGTGAAAGGTAGCCTTCCTGTTTGGGAGGGGCGACAGCGGGTGGTGTCGGCGGAGGCGCGGTTTTCGTTGATTCCGGCTTCTCGACCTGCAATTTCTGAGATACCCGATTAGAAAGGTCCAGGATTTCGTCTCGAATCTGGTTAGTCAATGAAGCCATCGGCGAATCCAAGAGGCAGATGTGAATGAAGTCAACGATCATGCCTGCGTCCTGCGCGATGTCAGGGTGGGGGTCAACAGAGAGAATTAGTAGTTGCTTCCAGATGGTTCCAAAGGTGGTATTTCGTGAGAGGCTATGCGACTTTCGACTCGAGACTGCGGGAACATCTGATACTTCCTTTTGAGTAGGGACTCGAGATCCTGCATGTTTCAGCTTCGAGAGTAAGTTCTGCTTCTCGTCTTGAAACTCCTCGTATGCGGCAATCAAGAACTTGTTCTGATAGCGTTTGACGAAAGCCGAGAAGAAGACTAAGAGTTCTTTTCTCACGAGTACACTGCCGTCAGATGACATGGGCAATACTGCCATGGCCAAGGTTTCCTCAATCTGGGCTACCTGGTCGGTTAAGTCCGGGATACCCAGGAAGGTGGTGACCGCATGCAACATGGCAGCTCGCACTTCAGGCACAGGATCGAAATTGAGTTCACAGAGCCGGGCAGGAGCGGCACATCGAATACCCATCCATTTCGCTTCTGGGAAGTCGGACCACAGCATGCTGATACAGAGACACGACCACTGCCGCAACAGCGGATTCTCCACATCCATAAAGTGCTTGAGACAAGAGTCAAAAAGTTCGGCAGAGAGGCACACGTTTTGACCTTGAGGGTAATTTTTGCAGAAGATTGAGACAATAAATGCGCACATAGCCCGATGTTCACTAGCGTTGCCCACAGGGATTGGGGAAGATGGATTGAGGATGGAGATGAAGTAATGGATCCCATTGTCCTTCAATAGGTCATTCTGAACAGTGTGGTCAACTGCCATGATTCTGGCCCAAATGAATACCATGACTGGTTTGAGTTCTTGGGCTGCAGACTGCAACAGTTTAACGACGTAAGGAAAGATACCAATGCTCAGAGCCAGGTGAACCGCCCAAGGACCGAGATCTAGGAATTTACTCAACAGAATCAGAGCTCGCAATCTGTGTGCCTGACTCAACAGGACCTGCAAGACAATTGGGAGCTGATCCGGTGGGTTCTTCTCTGTGGGGCTAGACGACAGATAAACCTCGAATGCAGTAAGCTGCTCCGCGAAGAACGTCGAATGCTGGTATTCATATTGCCTGCGACCCTCTTCATGGTCAATTAGGGCGGGAAGCTGCGACAAAACCATTTCGACAGCCAGGTCCCAGCTCTTCCACAGGGGATGATGATGAGTCTCCGGTAATTCAGGCGATGAAATAGGATGGCATTTGTAGGTGCGCATTACCCGCTCGGCCAGCAAAAAGTTCCTGAACAGGGCAGCCACCATCAAATCTTGACGGAAAAGTTTCTTGAAGAGGGCTCGCGGCAAGGTGTTCCAAGCTATCGTATCCGTGATCGCAGTGAAAATCCAATTTAACTCTCCCAACGGGCTGCGACGGTCCTGTAGGCGACCAGGCACCCTGAATTCGTCAACGGAGATATTGGTTTGAAGCGGGTTCTGAAGTATGAAGAAGCGCAGCGCGATCTCAATTGGTGTAGTAAGACAACAGGTGAAGAGATCCGCAGGAAGATCTGGATTCGTAGGCAGCGATTCAGCCTTCTGACACGCTGCAAGAATGATACAATCTCCGTAATTCTGTACGATAGCATTCGGATCCCTCTTTCTCGCCTCGAAATTTTCCTTCTCATGCTTCTCAACGAAAGTGTGGAAGTTGGAAACGATATTCCCAGCATGTGAAACATCGAAGACGAATAGACTCGGACCTGCGAGCCATGACTGTAAATCGTACAGTGAGACTGGGATGTACTGGGTATAGTTCTTGTTGAATACCCAAATCTCGCCTGACTGGGTAGGAAGAGGAACACCATGACCGTTGTAGTGAAAGAGAACTCTCTCGTCTTTGGCATTACGACGCAATGATATGCAGAACTTCTTGGTCTCATCGACTGAAGGGTCAAGATACTGCTTGTACCTAGTTCTCAAGCTTAGCGTCTCATATTGTTCTTGTAGTTTCTTTCCGATCTGCTCCATGATCTTGTTGGAGCCACCAGGTGATGTGGTAGAGGTTGGGTCAACCCAACACTCCAGCTTTGCCGCAGGGTTGGTCTTCACGACATCCGGGGGGTCAACGCCAATGTTCAAGCAGATGGCAAGGGCGGCAGAAACTGTCTTGAGACGGTCCTTCATGCGCCAGTCTTGACTCGGCCAGCTTCCGACAGGGTCGCGTGGGATTCCATTCGTCTCATGGCGCTTTTCTGTGAAATACATGTAGAAATTCTGGTAGAGATTCGCCTGTTAGAGGATAACCTGGCACCTGGGGCGTAGCGCCACTGCTCACCGAATGCAGGACTTTCAAGTACTCGCTTGAAGTGTATTCCTCCTGCCAGCCATGGCGCATAGCGATATCTTCTTCTTCGTCACCATTGATAGCTTTTTCAAATCCCACTCGAGGTCCATAATCGCTCCTGGCTCTCTTCAGGGCCGCGGTCGGGCGCGCGGACTCGGCGGGACGATCCATAGTCAGTCGCGGATTGACATCGAAGATAACTGAGTTCTCGCCGGCGGACGAGCTCGTCGGTCTTTCCGGTGTGATCACAGGCGGCGGTTTGGCCTCCACGGTGGTGAAGGATCGGTGGTGTCCAGCAACGGGCGCGGGGGAGATGTCGCGGGGTGGAATGTGAGTTTCGAGGTCAGGGCCAAAAGCAACACGAACGGACTTGTGTGGGTGCTTTCGGGGTTCGGACTGTAGGCTCGAGGCCTGTCGGTGGTCTGTATTATTCTGCTCCATTTTCTAGTTCCGGTGCTGTTGTTATGCGCAGATAATCATCATGTACAATCCAGTACGATGAAATGAACTGTCGCCTGAGGATATGGGAGAAGTAATCAGATTCAAGGTGACAGTGAGAGAAGGTGGGTGAATTTCCAGGTGTTGGAGATTGTGGGGTAGAAGCGAGTCTGCTCTCACCTTATCAACAATCATGTCACAGTGCATGCACTGGTAGCAGATCCAATACGCCCAATGCGGAGAGCGGGCGGTCAATCGACAAGATTACCACTCTTTCCAAAAGGGAGATTTGCCAGCTAGTGGGTTGTGATGAATTAACGAGACTCCCCAGCCCTCCGTATGGTCAAGGCCGCTGGCACAGGCTCTGGGATGTGCAGGCAGCTGAATGATGATGTCTTGCAGTAGCCTGAGCGTGCTATGAGCTTTGGCCGTGATCCTGCTTGGCATCGAGTTGGCCCGGAATATCGATATCGCCGGCGGCCGCTAGACTGCAGACCGCCGCGGCGGGCGGCATTACATCAGTGGCAGTATTCTAACTTACTCATATATCTCTTCGCACTACGGAGTACCTTCAGTGATTATCACGATTCGAGGAACTTGGATGACTATTAATTAGTCAACTATCTAGAAGTGTCGCAGTATTTGGTGATGACTCAACTAAAAGCCGGCTACTATCGGTTATCCCATGCAAAGGACCTACAGGCTACTTTCATAAATCACAACAGAGAAATAGGATGGAGTAATTAGTAAATAGCATTGTCAAGCTGGGCGTCGTTGAGCGGAGCAATACTATATATAGGCGCAAGGCTGGATAGAAATTGTATGAGTATAACAAAAGGATACTAGAGATCCTGGTCTCCGTAGTTATCCCGTGGTGGTGATAGTCAGTGGAAACGACAGCCGCCTGGCTTGAGGTTGGCAGGGCATGGTCCAAAGTGCCGGCCATCCCACGCCCCATGCATCCATGCATGCCGCCCTTTAGATTGCCGGTTGCCCAGACTCCTGGACGGAACAATAATAGCAATCCGCAATTTCCTCCTGGCCATCCATCCGCGCGCCGTTAAGATGGGCCCCCGATCACGCATGACTTAATCGATCCGCATGGGAAAAAAAATTGAAGAATAGTCAAACCAGCCCCCTTTTTTTTTTCCCTCTGCTTATTTCTCTTTCTCTTTCTCTTTCTCTGATTCCTGATTCCTGATTCTTGTTGTCTGCCTGATATTCCCACTTCACTGACCCCTGGATCTGTCCTGTCCTGCTTTCTGGGACGGTACCGAAATTGGTGAAAGGTGGCTCGCGACGGGCGGACCTAAACCCGATTGTCGCAACACTAAGATATACGAAGGTTACGGCCACTGTTCTTCCCCAGCCAGTCATTGTCTTTAGACAGGCACCGTCGATCTTCCTTCCACTCCAGCAATGTGTGGCCAAGTGGAGGAATGTGCAGACGAAGCAGCCACATACGGGGTGCACATGGAACGATGGTTGGAGAATTGTGAGAGGTACATTAATGGGGAACTATAGATGGGGCACCGCACCGGCTCAGCATCCATGTACTATGTAGGTACAGTACATAGTACTATGCCTGGTTCCTGCATGAACGACGGTGGTCGCTCGGCAAGGGATGGGCCCAGGGACCAATCTGAGGCCTGGGTTGACCAGTGTATAATGAGGATGGTCGACCACCCTCCTCCCACTATGCTTCCTCCAGAGCATGCTTTTCTGGTGTGCATCATGCATCTGTTCATGATGATGTTCTTGGGTTTTGAGTTAAGATAACTCCAAAAATGTTGATGTGGTGGTTCAGGAACCACCTGAATACCACCAGCCTCTCGCCGCGGTTCCTGCAGAGCGATTCCCCACAGGCCGCACTTGAAACGGTGGTCCCTGACTCGCAATCCACTGACTTGCGATTATGACAGTGGAACTGCATATTTAAACATGGCTTGATCCATAATAGCGCGCGCAGGCAAAACCGGCCAAATGGACCGTCGACATGCCGGCAACTGTCGAGTATTCAAGAGATATTTCTGGTAGAGAATTAAGTTTCAAGGCTGGTGTAATTGAGCTTGCGACAGAATAAGTAAAGCAAGAGCATCCAGAGAGGTCAGTGAAATGTATTAATGAATCATATCGTAGGCTGGCTGGGTTCATTGGAATGTATGGAAAGAGCTACGCAATTTACTTTGGAGGGATCAGTCACTCAAACAATCACCTCGTGGGTGCAAATGTTTGTATCCGCTCTGTCTCTCTCTCAGATCGTACAATATATTACATTTGAAGCTTATTTATCTGAGAGTCATGTGCCGATAATCAAAATCAAAAGTCAGAGGGGGGAAGAGAAGACCAAGAAAAGAGAAAAAGAAAAAGAAAAACATGATCAATGAGGAACTGCATAACCAAGCTCATCACATCAGTAGTAAATGAGGCGGTGTCGCACTGTTCCCTCTCTTCTTCTTCTTCTTCTTCTTCTTCTTCTTCTCCCGGCATCCCCCCTAAACTGCCTGCCAGGGCTAAGTAGACTACGGTACTTCAGGTACTCCGTGCTCTAACTTGCTTGGTCTCCTTCCCTCCTCCCTCCCCTCCCTCTCCCCCCCAAAAAACCACTGCCCGCCCAAACCCAAACCCAGACCCAAACCGGGAATTATCTAATGCTGCCCGCTAGAAAGTGTGAAACGCCGGAGTCTTGCATTATTCCTGTCTCTCTCGTTCGCTCGCTGCCTCCTCCTCCTCCTCCTCCTCCTCCTCCTCATCCTCCTTCCCTCAACTGTTGCTCCCCCAAAGTCTCCCCTAAGGCTCTTCTTAGCCCTAGCAGCATTTTGTTTTCTCGTGTTTTTCCCGTTGTTGAATTTTGCTTCTTGTTCTTTTGGGGTCTTTGATATTTCCCTGGGAATTTCTCTTTATCTCATACATCCATCCGCCAACTGATCTCTCATCTTTCTGGGGCCCTTGCCGTTCCCGTTCCCTCCCCCCTCGCCCTACCCTTGTTTGTTTGCTTGCTTACCTGCTTGCTTGCTTGCTTGCTATCTACCTCTTTTCTACTCCTCAGTTGCCCCATGCTTCTACGGAGTCGCAATCGCACTGTGGCGAGGCTATTTTGGAAATAGAAGGAGAGACTTGCAGCACAATTCGTTTGTCGCAGGACGTGAAAGCGATCTTGACCGATTGGAGGTGCGCCGTGGTAGCTCCCTCCCTCCGTCAACGCCTTTGTCAGGAACAAACACGCAACGGTTGCCGGTTCCTACACCCATCGCCAGCGGTTCTCCGGATACGCAAAGTCGGTCTTGTCCGATATTCGCTCCTTCAAATCAGATCTAGAGCCTGGCGCCTTTTGCTCGTTGTGCGGTTGATCGCACCACTACCATTCCCTCAACTCCAGACCAATTGAGGTTCTGCTGGCAAATAGAGGCGTTGTGAAGCGGGCAGTCGCTTCTCCCGTCTCACTTTCTTTCCCTGTATTTCTAGCTGATTTGCGTTCGAAACGACCGTTAACGACTCAATTGTAACGATGGCATTCCTCTTTAAATCGAAGAAACACCAGCAGGGTTCTGGGCTACCTCCGGCGACCAGAGGCAATCATAGCTCGGAGGGCGCACCCGCGAACGCACCGGCGACTGCGCCCACCGGACCGAAGGAACGAGATTCAGCCCATTCGCAAACACCCACTCCGAGCAGCAGCTATAACAATTCATTGAACTCGGTGACCAGCATCAACAGCCCCGATCATCCGCGCATGCGACAGAGGGCCGAATCTGAGTCGCAGGTTAGTCTTCCAGGTCTTCCCCTGACACTCGTCCCAGTCAACTCCTGTCCCCAGACAAGCGGCGATGTGAGCGCCTCCCTCGTACGTCATGGCTAATTAGTTCCTGGTATACAGGGTCCACGACCGCAGCAACCACCACCGGCAAACAGTAATAGCTCCTCCCCGAATCACAGTCCCGGTGCATCGCTCTACCCCTGGTCCCAGAGACGACTTAATTTCTCGAATGCTCAAAATGTCCCCTTCCCGCGATATGGAGCAGCGATCAACTCGGTGGCGTCGAAGGAAGGTGACATTTACATGATGGGCGGCTTGATAGACGGATCAACTGTGAAGGGTGATCTTTGGATGTTGGAAAGTAGTACGGGAAACTTGTCCTGTCTCCCGATCGCTACTGTTTCCGAAGGGCCGGGTCCCCGAGTCGGCCACGCAAGCTTGTTAGTTGGCAATGCTTTTATTGTGTTCGGCGGTGACACCAAGGTAGACGAGAGTGACACGTTGGATGACACTCTCTATCTTCTCAACACGTGTATGTTTGTGCTTCGCCCCGCCCCTTTTGTCGCTCCCATTAAACGTGCAATCCTGACAATCTCAGCGTCCCGCCAATGGTCGAGATCGATTCCTCCTGGGCCCCGGCCCGCCGGACGGTACGGTCATACCCTCAACATCCTAGGCTCTAAACTTTATGTCTTCGGTGGGCAGGTTGAGGGCTTCTTCTTCAACGACCTGGTTGCGTTTGATCTCAATCAACTCCAGAGCCCTGCCAACAAGTGGGAGTTCCTGATTCGGAACAGCCACGAGGGCGGTCCGCCTCCGGGCCAGATCCCTCCCGCCCGAACGAACCATACCATTGTGAGCTTCAACGACCGGCTTTACTTGTATGACCGCAATCCTTCCCTACGTCTGTGAATTGTAGCAATTGGCATATTTGATTCGCTAATGTTCACATAGGTTTGGAGGAACCAATGGCGTGCAGTGGTTCAATGATGTGTGGTGCTATGACCCACGCGTCAACGCTTGGTCTCAACTGGATTGCGTCGGATTTATTCCTACGCCACGGGAAGGCCATGCTGCAGCTATCGTGAACGATGTGATGTATATCTTCGGAGGCCGAACGGACGAAGGCATCGATCTGGGTGACCTCGCTGCTTTTCGGATCACGACCCGACGATGGTATTCCTTCCAGAACATGGGACCCGCCCCTTCCCCTAGATCGGGTCACAGCATGACGGCTTTTGGGAAACAGATCATTGTTTTAGCTGGCGAGCCTAGCTCTGCGCCGCGTGATCCTATAGAACTTAGCATGGCATACATCCTTGATACTGCCAAGATCCGTTACCCAGCCGAAAATCAAGGTGGAGAAAGGGGTCCCATCCAGACGATGCGGAAGATGAGCGGAGACCGCTCCGCTCAACCGACTGGGCGGTCTTCTCGTGAGGCACAACATCAGCATCCTGACCCCCAACGACGAGGACCGGCAATCCAGCCGCGGGAGAACGTTGTGACAAGTCCCACAGGCAGACCGGCAGATTTTGGACCCAACTCAGGACCTGGCTCTCGGCTGCCCCGAGCATCCATAGCCCAGGCGCCACCATCGGGGCCTCCTCCCCCGGGCCAAGCCCCGACGCCCGGTCCCAGAGGCAATGGCCCTCAACATGCCATCAATCCCAGGAGCAGAACTCCTACGAAAACGGAGCGTGTCTATGGAGGACCTCCGCTGGACACTGTTCGCGCAGTGGCACCCGAGAAGGACAGGGAATCACCGGGTGTCAAGGATTCACCGAAAGACTTCAAGCCGGTACAAGAGTCAAGCACCTCGCCTGCAGGTCAACGTACGCCTACTCAGCAACAAGCAAGAATGTCTGCCAAGGCCATGGAGGCCGGTGAAGCTGCTCCCCTTATTAGTGCACCGGCTCGGCAGCGGTCGTTGCGACAGCATCGGCAGCGCGGCTCTATGGATAGCGCTGATGAGTCCATCCTAGGTCGCAATGCCAGCATTGATGGGTCGATAGAGTCTCGCAGCTATCGGAATTCTAGGTCGGGTGACGAGCCACGGTCTCCCCGGCTGACTGCTCACCAGGAGGCCCTGATCAAGGAGCTCGAAGCCATGAAGAGTCGCAATGCCTGGTATGCTTCTGAGCTTGCCCTGGCAAAGAAGGCTGGATACACACCAAATTCGTCCAACAGCCCCGTGATGGACGAGCGTGCTACGGATGCACTAACAGATGAGGATCGTCCTTTGATTGAGGCCTTCCTTGCAATGAGAGCAGAGCTTGCCAAGATGCAAGCGACTGTAGACCGCCAGGCAGCCATTGCGTCCAAACGGGTTGCGGAGGTCGAACACCAGCGCGACGTCGCCGTCAACGAGGCAGCCTATTCCCGTGCCAAGTTGGCAGCTCACGGCGGCAGTCAGAGAGGTACTCCACAACCCGATGGGCCAGCCCAGGACTCGGATGAAGCCATCTTGGAACGAACTACGGAGATCAGCAGAAGACTTGCTTTGGCTCTGGCGGCCCAAAACGACCTCAAGTCGAAGCTCGAGATGATGACGACTGAGTATGAACAGGAAAAGCGGGGTAGAGAACTGGCCGAAGAGACATGTGAAGCGACGAGAAGGAGATTGGCAGAGCTCGAAATGAACAATAGCAAACTCGAAGCTGAAAGCCTTCGTGCAGAGCTTCATCAGGCCGAAGCCTCTGTTAGAGAGGAATCGATGCTGCGTTCCGAAGCCGAGTCCGCCGTGAAACAATTGACTCTGGACAAGGAGGAACTGACGCAGAAGCTTGAAGAATCTACGTCCCGACTGAGAGACTACGGCAATAATCTTGGCAGTCTTCGGGAAGCAGTGACCGCTTCTTCCGACAAGTCTGCTCTTCTCGAGCGACAATTGGATGACGAGCGTGAGCGTCGGGAGGGACTAGAGAGAAAGCTTCTTCAGTTGAGGTCGGAGCACGAAGAGCGAACTGCCGAACTCGAAAATGCTACCCGTGGCCTGAGAGACGCGGAGGAACTTATCGAGATTCACTCCAAGGAAGCGGAGACGCACAAAAACGCATTCCTGTCGGGTCTTGATCGCGCATCATCCATCGATTCGGACACCGCTCTTCGATCTCTTTCTGACCAGCGTGTTTCCGTCTTGGAGGCTCAGGTTGAGAGAGCCAACGAGCTGGCTAAGACTAGCCAAGTAGCTGCGAATGAGGCGGCAGAAAAGCTTCGGCGTGCAGAGGAGCGGATTGCTGGACTGGAGGCATACCAGGAGCAGGCCAGCCGAGAAGGCCTACAACTGCGCAGGCAACTTCAGGCCGCCATGAAAGAAAGCCAAACCCATGCCGCTGACAATCGTGAATTGAAAGCGCAGTTGGAGAACCAACACCGTGAGGCTGGTGCGCTAGCTGTGCAACATGCCGCTCTGAAAGATCTTCTTGGTGAGCGGGGTGTTTCGTACTCTGATAGCCGTCGCTCGCCTCACCTGGAATCCCCTGGATCTCGTTTCGGTACCCCTGAGGCAGGTCGACTCCGCGAATTGGAACAGCAGCTTTCAGCTAGCATGAAAGCCCACGAGGAATTGAAGTCTTCCTTCGAGTCTCGTGAGCAGGAGGCCGACCGCACGTATAGGGAGAAGTTGGAGCAGCTCGAGAATGATTACCAGTCTGCCGTCCATTATGTCAAGGGCACGGAGAAGATGCTGAAGCGCATGAAAGACGAACTCGCCAGATACAAGTCTCAAAATGCCAAGCTTCAATCCGAATTAGACGAGGCACAGTCCGCCCTGGCGGAAGCCTCAAGCGGGCCGTCAGAAGCTCCAGCCGAGTGGGAGGCCGAGCGAACCAGGCTTGAGAAATCGATCTCAGACCTCGAACAGGAATCATCGGCTTCGATCGCCAGCTTGGAGGAGCAGGTTAAAAGGCTCAGGGACGAACTTGCTACCCTCGAGGCGGATAAGACCCGATCTCAATCCGAGCTCGAGCACGTGCAACAGGAGCTCGCAGCAGCAGCTGAGCGGAGCCGTGCAGAGCTGGAACAGCTCAAGAGTGAGAACGCTTTGCTTGAAAACCGGGCGTCTGATGCTGAGCAGAAAGTCACCATGCTTCTGGATCAGGTCGAGGCGTCTGTCGGTCAATTCCGTCGCCAATCGCAGCCTGTGCAAATGAATGGCATTTCGCGCACCCACAGCAATGCCTCAAGCAACACCATCGGTGCTGCAAGCCGTCGATCCCGTGCCGATAGCGCTGTGTCGCAAGAGGATGCTTTCCCGGACAACCGTAACTCCATGGCCTTGGATTCGTTGGCGAATGAACTGGAAGCTTTGCGTAGCCACTGGGAGAGCACTAACCGCAATTACCGGCTAAGCACACAATCCGATTTTGATCGTACTCCAACGAAGGAGACGGGATTGAGTGACAGTCTGGCTGAATGGAGACGGCGATTGGATGAAGACGAAGCCAGAGCAAGCTCTCCCGAAAAGATCCAACCTCGAAACGCAGCAGCACATCACGCCACAGCGAACATGATCTAAGGGGGCAGGATGACATCACTTGTCTTTGGCTTGTCGACAGTCAGGCTGTGATTCTCCATGATAATCCAGGAAGTGCCGCTGCTGGGTATAGTTATTGGTCGCCGCACTTGGGCAGATGACCATTTGGGCAGTTACCATCTTCTGCTCATCTGTTGACACTTCGTGGCCCGGCTGCCATCAAGCTGCCGAGAGGCTTCAGGGATTGTGTCTCCGGCTTTTCCAAGCCAACCTGTTTATCCTTTCCTCGATCCCATGCCCTTACCTCCTTTCGTACATTGACCCATTTTCCTGCCCTTCGTTCGCGTTTTCGTTTATACCCCTTTATATTCTAGTTCCATACTTGGACTGTACCATTACCTCTTGTTAATTCTTAACGAAGCCTCTGTCCGATATGTATGAAAGACTATGTAGTCTAGACTCAATGCAAGTAACTGTAATTGCCTTGACTTCTCTCTCTTTGTCTCTTCGCCATACGGAGGCGTCAAACCAGGTTTTCCTTCATAGCAGGCATTTTTCGCAAGATAAAGGCTACAGGTAAAGGCTATGTCAGCGTACATGCCTTAGGCCTCAACGTCCTGGCTAGTAAGTACCAGGATACAATTCACCTTGGCCTCCGCCTCACTCTGCCACTTGTCTCACTACCACTTGGCAGAAGCATTCACTCTGGTGAAGTATGAGTATGTAGGGAAGAGCCGAAGGTCTGGTGTCAGCTTGCCATTGGTCAGCGCTGTAGGTGCCATCAATCCTTATGAGTTGGTGTTGTACAAGTTAGATTCCCCCACGGAAAGTCTTCGGAGTCAGTATAGAATATCTTGGCTGCTTAGTCTCAATGCAACAGAGAAAAAAAACGATGTAGTCAGTTGCAATTGTGATGAGTAGATATCCCGTTCTGGGAGGCGAATGGTTCAAATGTATTGCTTTTCCAAACAACATCCGACATGACGAGATCTTTAGGTCCCGTGTCCCGTGCTTGGCCCTGGCCCTATATATCCAGCCGCTGGAGGATTGAAGTATTGACAACCCAGCCGAAAGAGCCGCGAACCACTGCCATTGTTGTGGATTGAGAAGAGAACACCGTGAATATAGAAGACCTGGGCCAATGCAATCTACATCTCCAGTGCTTTCTTCTTAGATTGAAAACTATGATTTACTTTTTAAGGAACTCAACTTGTGGTAAACAACGCATTGGGTTAGCCTGTCAGTCAGGCCCATTCAATCCACTTCAAAAAGGAAGATCCACGCAGTTTGTGCGCATGAACAACCTTAACTCCATCCAGCTGTGATAGTTCATATTTTGTTTTACCGATCTACAGTATGTACCGTACCTGGCAAATTGATCCGTGAGTGATCGATCAGATTTTGGGTTCTATATGTGTATTTGTACTGAGTAAGTAAAAACCTTCACGTTCGTTTGTTCGTGATCTATCACCTCCCTCGCCCCCCCCGCTCAATACGTGCAGTACGTACCTGGAACCCAGAAAACAAGGGTGTGTGGGGAGGAGGAGTGGGTGGGTGCGTGTGGCACTCTGAGTCTCGGTGTGTGTGGGTTGTGGGCAAAATTCCCAAAAAGAAAAAAAGTTCTCGATCTCAAATTAGACCCAGGCCAGCCAGCCTGTCAATTGATTAATCTGATTGTCACCGATAAGGCGCGCGCGCGCGCGCGTGTGTGTGTGTGTATGTCATGGGTCTGGGTGGGTGGGTGTTTCTGCCCAAAACGAGGGCGGTATTTTTTATTTTGGAATTGTCACCGGTGACTTGGGTACTGTAACTTATTGCCAGTGCAGTATCCGAGGTCATCTGCTAGGCTGATGGGTCACCGCCCGGGGGTTCATTGGTGGGGATGAACGGGCTGGATTGATGGCGATGATGATGATGATGTTGTTGTTCAGGGTTGGTTGAGGTAATTAAATTCTGTGCTGAGCATAGCCTTGGTTTTTAGTCACCACTGCTAACTAGGTTGCTACCTGAAAGGAGGGCGGGGGGATTTCTATCTTAGAGTAAGAGCATTGAAGTGAGGTGGATTGGCAGCCTGCCAGGACAGACAGGGCTGCCCTGCTTGGTTTTAATATGGGTTTGCGGTGCATTGTACGTAGTGTACTGTATAGTGCTGGTTGCGGCCAATTCGTTGCTAACTATGTAGTCAAAAAGCAACAATATATTCTCAGTATTGTAGATACTGACGGTGGGTTTGTACTGGGGAAGAGCAGGTGGTTAGATCATCGACCTATTACTGTATCAACTTGCGCATATAATAATAATGATGAGGTATTTCCTTCCTTCCTTCCTTCCTTCCTTCGAACCGCGGGGGAGGCGCGCGGCGACCGAAAATACAAGACGTACGGTTCTCCGCCACAACCGGCCCAACCTTACGTTACATTGTTACCGACTGGAGGATTGATGATCGATGGACTGATTGACTTCTCGCCACTGAGCTAAACAACATTCTAGAAGTCAATGCAGATTGGTTTTAAGATTTTTTTTTTTTTTCACTTTAGTCCCTTGGGTCTGAAGCATTGAAAAGGATTCCCCCTAAAAGTCATATCACCCTGGAGATGGCTTGCTTGAAATCCCTCCATGCGTATAGTCATTTCTCTATCGAGGACCAAACAACCTCCCCCTGCATGAGACATTTAGGAGGCGTCAAGACCGAAATCTTGTTGAACTGTCAGGCTACCTGCCTGCCTACCTCTTCTGCCTGTTTTCCCGGTTTGGATTGAAGGGCATTGAATTGGGTCGCGACTGCCACCAGGCAAGAAGGGCAAGTATTGATGACTGTCAGAAGTTGGCCACTCGTTGACAGACGGGAGATGTGCAATTTGTTCTTCACCGACTCCTCCTCTCAGCCACGCTTCAATTGGGAATATCACTTGTATTTGTAGATTTCGATCGTACTTGAATCTGCCTTGTGTTCGGAGTGTTTTGCATTCACTGCCATAGGTTAAGTAACTGGAGATGGTCTCCAAATACAAGATGTAGCTGTCTTGTCCTCAAGCACAGAGTCTGATGACTTTTATACTGGAGCTATACTGGAGTACAGTACTTTATACTGTACTTACCCAAAATTACCATCCTGTATCTTTGCGTATTGACCCAAACGTGAAGTCAGAGCCGGACCGAGGGGCCAACCCAACGCAACTAACCACTCACTGCATTTGCTTGGTGTCTTGTCTCTGCTTTGGTGCTAAACTTATCACTCAATTCCCTCTCTTACTGTAACTCTTGCTGTCTCTCTCTTACCCGCCTCCTCTGAGTTCCCCCCTCCCATTTGACCTGCATTCATTTTCCTCTCTTCCCACACCCACCTCTCCTCCCTCCCTTCGCCTCCTCTTTCCTCCTCCTCCTCCTCCTCCTCAAACCACCTTTCACTTGTCAAGGCTTGGTCCTTGAATGAATATTGGCTGATATCGCTGCTTCCATTTCCTTCGTGTTTTCCTTCCCTCTATCTTCGTCGTAGCGTCGTTGTCCGTCTCGTTGCTCTCTTTCTTTTTCCGTCCACGTCCACGTCGACCCGTTCCCGTGTTCGCCCGTTCGAAAAGGCTCATCACCTCAGCTCCCCTTTCCATCTCTTCCCTCTCCGCCTTTTTTCGCCCATCCGCTCGGATTCTCACGGTCGGCTTCCCCTCAATCATCCACCTCCCTCCCTCATCCCATCTTACTTTTGTAAGATTTCTTCTGGTCTATACCTGGTAAGTCTTCATTCGCTCCCCCCCTGGTACTTTCCCTCACCGTGTCACGCCTGCGTTGTTACTGCTTCTTTGTTTGGGGGCCGTGGTCAACCTCCCCCACCCCATTTGCCTGCTCCACGTCCGTCCTATTCACTATCTAAGCGCCCATCTGCATGCTGTGTTTGGTGATTGGACATCCTTTACAACACATTCCATTCCTTCCTTTCATACTCAATTGTGTCTGTTGTCGTGTCTGCAACATTATCAACTGCCTTCGTCCTCCTGCCTCGACCGGGTTTGTGGCTAATCGTTGATTTTTCTAGCACAGTTCGTCAAGAGATCGATCACAGCCGGTTGCTGTGACTACATCTGATCAAAATGACGACTATGGTGAGTGATCTCCACACACCTCTCCCCAGCATGGCCATTGCTAACGACACATCAAGGATTTGCGTGTCGGTAACAAATACCGCATTGGCCGCAAGATCGGCAGCGGTAGTTTCGGTGATATCTACCTTGGTATGTAACGTTCGATCCGGAATCGAATACCCTCTACTGACTGTCTCCCAGGCACCAACATCATTTCCGGCGAGGAGATCGCTATCAAGCTCGAAAGTGTCAAGGCCAAGCACCCGCAGCTCGAATACGAGGCCCGTGTCTACAAGTCTCTGGCCGGTGGTGTCGGTATTCCTTTCGTGCGTTGGTTCGGTACGGAGTGTGATTACAATGCTATGGTCATCGACCTTCTTGGTCCCAGTCTGGAGGACCTTTTCAACTTTTGCAACCGCAAGTTCTCGCTGAAGACTGTGCTCCTTCTCGCCGACCAGCTCATCTCTCGTATCGAGTACATCCACGCCAAGTCTTTCATCCACCGTGATATCAAGCCCGACAACTTCCTCATGGGTATTGGCAAGCGTGGTAACCAGGTCAACGTGATCGATTTTGGTTTGGCCAAGAAGTACCGCGACCCGAAGACTCACTTCCACATTCCCTACCGCGAAAACAAGAACCTCACCGGAACTGCTCGCTACGCCAGTATCAACACTCACTTGGGTGTCGAGCAGTCCCGCCGTGACGACATGGAGTCTCTCGGCTATGTCATGCTCTACTTCTGCCGTGGTACTCTGCCCTGGCAGGGCCTGAAGGCTGCTACCAAGAAGCAGAAGTACGACCGTATCATGGAGAAGAAGATGACTACGCCTACCGAGGTTCTGTGCCGTGGTTTCCCCAACGAGTTCTCCATCTACCTCAATTACACTCGTTCCCTGCGTTTCGATGACAAGCCGGATTACTCATACCTCCGCAAGATCTTCCGCGACCTTTTCGTTCGCGAGTCCTTCCAGTATGACTACGTCTTCGATTGGACCGTCTACAAGTATCAAAAGAATGCCGCCATGATCGTGGACGCCAACAAGAAGGACAAGGAGGCTGAGGAGCAGCAGCGCCGTCAAGGTGTTCCTGCTGCTGCACCCATGGGAACCCCGGGTGCTGCCGCCAAGCCTGGTGCTATCTCCAGCCAGCGCCGCAAGGTCATCGAACGTGGAACTCTTGACAACACCCCGGACACCAACCGTGCTGTCGGAGGGAGTGACAGGATGTGAGTATCTGAAACCTAGGTTCCGTTGTAGGGAACCCCTTTCCTCTGCGTTTGGTGCTTTGCTATATGACCCTGCACGTAGAGGTCGACTTGAATTCTGGAATCTGACTAATCTCATAGTCTTCGGCGTTAGGCTGCGTTCTGCTTCAAGGGTTGCTGCTTCAGGTGCTTTTGCCGCCCGTAGCCGTACGAAGCAGGACGATGGGTACGGTGCTCAGTGGTACTGATCTGTGCGACCTAGCAGTGTAGCTTGATCTTTTCTCTCGGGATTCCGTCCAGCTTCCTGCGTGTTGACACTGTTCTATATCTATCTTGAGGAGCCCAGGCTTATCGACGATACTGGTGACCTTTTGCAGCCTGCAGTCAACCTTTCGGACTTACTCGCCAGGGGTGTTCCCTTTTACCAATCTTTCTTTACTACTTTCCTTACTGCATTCTCTGTTGGCCCGTTACCCGTTCAAGATCGTCTTCCGGTTCGCCGCTTCGATCCGTCACGTTTTGTTGATCGGCTGTCTCAGGCCCTTCCGTGGAAAAAGTGCTGTTCTTCGCGTTCGAAGAGCGAGATACCATTCATTGATGGAAGGGCCTGGATGGCCGACTGAAAACGTTCTAATTGTGGCTATTTTACGTCTCACCATCTCGGTCCTCATGGTTACTCCTCCGATCATCGTTCAGCCTGTGAAGACTACATCCAGTGACCGGGATGGCTTGACCGAAGGAGATTGCAAGAACGAAACAACCTGTTTTCAAGCACAACAAATTTCATCCGAGACCAGCCACTGTTGCCCGACAATCTCTCCCGGCCTCTCGGACTGTTCTGCCCTACAGTTCCCCTTCTATATCGATTGCGTGCTTTTTGTCATCCGTGATTTTATTTCTTATTGTTCTCAGACTGTCATAATGTTGTTATTGACGCATCAGTGGGGACGTTGAAGTTCAGGGGAAGGGTATGTGGAAGGTGAAGAAGATGGCTGTTTCTTTGGTGGTCTCCGCGCTTTCGTGCTATGTTTTTCGGTCATGCAGTGTGGGTCTTAGACTTGACGGCGGACTAGAGTCAGCATACAGAGCTTCGGGCAGCCAGGGAAGGAGCACGTCTCGGCATATGGGTATTCGGCGACGGAAAATGGTTAGGGTCGCTTCCGGGGTGGTTTCTGCGTCGATTCACGTTGTTTCACTGATGATGTTTCATGTTACTCTGCGTTCTATCTAAACCTCACTCAATCACATATCACCAGGGACAGTCAGAGGAGGGCTGCTGCACGTTGCTGATGGACTTGGCAATGTTCGGGCATCAGCATGCTCGGGTCACGTCGGTAGCTCCAGCCTCGCCTCTAATCCTCGAATCCCACAGATTGTTATTCTTGAGCAATTGGTATCCCTTTTTTTTTTTTTTTTTTGGTAGAAATGTAGTGTTTCCGGTCCCTCAGATTGGAAGTTGTTACTATTTATTGTTCAAATAAGGACGGAGGGATAAGGTGGCCCGATCAAACCAATGACAGCGGGGGGCGTGATCGGCCCTCGGGCCTCTGAGCCGCCCCTCATTGCTTTTCCTGCCTTTCTTTCGATTGGTTTGGTGGCTTTTGATGGCCCTGCCCCCATCCAGTCTAGACTGCCTTAGGTAAAGGTAGTCCTCCGACCGAGTCTCCGTAGGTAAGCCCCCTCCGTGGACCAGGCCCCGTTCTTCTTCATCGATTCATCCATCACCATCTCCGTTCCATTTTATCCCGACTCTCCTCTCGATCATTCTTGGCGTCAGCCTTTCCTCTCCCGTCGGATCCTCCTCGATTATTTATCAGCATTTATCAGCAATCAAAAGAATCCCGTCGAATTCAACTGCAGGAGAGATGGATTACTCCTTCTATTCTACTCCCAACTCGCAGCAGCAGCCTTATCCACTATACAACCTACACGGGCTGCCCACTCCGGACCAAGTGCCTCGTGCTGAAGATGCCCAGGGCACTTTTCCTCATCTTGTTCGCAGCCTCTTCCCCCTCGAACCCCATTTTAGAAGCAGTGACCTAATTGAGCCATTTCATCAGGGATCACATAATTACCAGTCCTTCGATCCGAGTTTACGCTTTACGGATGCTCATGGCATTTCTTCTTTTGTCCCTCCCCCGCATTCGCCGCCCGAATC
Organism: Aspergillus japonicus CBS 114.51; assembly: GCF_003184785.1. Classification (NCBI taxonomy): domain Eukaryota; kingdom Fungi; phylum Ascomycota; class Eurotiomycetes; order Eurotiales; family Aspergillaceae; genus Aspergillus; species Aspergillus japonicus. The sequence goes on from NW_020291673.1 coordinate 252,751, forward strand.
CCTGACCAAGCAATCGGTGTCCAGCAACGATGTCGCCAACCCCAGCTTTGACCGGGCTTCCCTTGAGGCTGATGACTTCCCGGTCGACTTCAACCCGGGCCGAAGTAGCAGCGAGGAGAAGGATAGCGTGACACCAGCACAGTCTAAGCGGAAGGCACAGAATAGAGCTGCGTATGTGAATCCCTACTCCGTTGGACCTTGGTTGCCCTGCGGGGTGTTCTCAATGCGAGGGAGCCTTGCCCGCTGACTAATGGTTTGCTCTTGGGCAGTCAGCGCGCATTTCGCGAACGCAAGGAACGGCATGTGCGCGAGCTTGAGGAGAAAGTCAACAATCTGGAGCAGGAATCCAACACCCTGATGGCGGACAACGAGCGACTCAAGCGCGAGCTGGCTAGATTTACCACGGAAAATGAGATTCTCAAGGCGACGTCGGGCTCGTTCCGGCCTCCTAATCAGCAATCTATGGGCTCGGAACCGACGACGACTGGACCGCTGCAATATTCACCGACCGATTTCAACCCGACCTCCGACTCGACGGGTGAGCTTCCGCCGCGCCACAGAGTGACCACCTGTCAGGTCACCGGCGAGCGGCTCCTGGACGCTGGAGCCACCTGGGAATATATTCAAGAACATGAGCTTTTCAAGCGAGGGTCGCTGAACATTGCCGACGTTTACCAACGGCTCAAGGGCGCAGCTCAGTGTGATGGGACCGGCCCGGCCTTCCGAGAGAGTGAGGTGCGCAAGGCCATCGAGGAGAGCTCTGCCGCAGGCAGTGACGAGTTGATATGATATCCCTGTTTTCTAGCGTAGACATTCTTTTTCTCTCTCGTTCATTTTACTTTATACACCCATCTACTTGCGAGTTTGATTTCTGGATGTTACTGATAAATCTGGCGTTCTGCTTGGGATATGATGGGACGTCCGATTGGACGCATCACTAACACACTTACACGAGCACTGGTCGGCAGCGTTCGTGCTCTCGGAAGACATGGGCGACCTCATCTGTTCGACTTCCTTGGCGCTGAAAAGGAGATTATAGGAGTATCACAACGATGCTGTGGTCGTTTGATCCGCAAAGTATATATACTTGTTATCTAGGCCATTTTTACGACTCCTGCGAATATAGGCCTTCATACTGATCACCTACCATGAGCTGTCTCAGCCTGCAATGTTGCTTATAAATCATGGTCGGCGACCGCATTCGAAGGTTCTATTTTAAGTAACTTTCTTCTTGGTCATCTCATCGTCTTGATCTTAACATAGGCCAAGTATGAGCGTAAAGAGCCAGGCAAGCATTTCCATGGTAGGAAAGCTGAAACAAGTATAAGGACGGCAAGAGCAGAATGCTCAAAGCTGAAAGCCTTCCATTCTCCCGAGCCCAGCTCCGGAAGTGCAATATGGTTGCTACATGTGCCCATCTCAACGATAGGACTGCCGCCTCAATACCTAAGGATGTATCCATCCCGTAGGTATGGGAATTTTCCGTGAGCCCCGTCGTTGATCTCGGTCACGATCCGCCCGTCCCAATTGAGACGAAAGAGCATGTCTTCCGATATTGCGACGCAGCGTCTAGTCCCAGTCGTCATCGTCATCCTGGACCATAGGCCGGATGGACTTATTCTTAGCCATAGCCGGGCGTTCATCATCCGATGAGTCCGATCGCTTCTTCAGGCGAACGTCACTCTCTTTGAGAGCACCTAGATCCAGGAGCAGTCTCTCGATGTCTGTTCACCCGCGGTTAGTGGCGTCTGCGAATAAGATACACGAAGGTCAGCAGTAGACCCCCTCTCTTACCTTCTACAGTCGTGCGCGGACCCTTGAGTTCCCGCAAGGTCACCAGTTGTCTCTTAATTTCGGTGTTCCGATAGACCAGGATAGTGGGCGTGTTGCGCTCGGGATAGCCCTCGATGCACATGTTGGCCCGGATCTCGCAAAACTTGATATCTCCGTACTTGGCCGCCAGGGTCCGCCAGAGTTCCGTCAACCGTTGCGACTCCACGTTGCCGCCGGTCGAGGAGAGATGGACCAAGACAAAGCAGTTGTTCGAGGCCTCTGTTACCTCGCGGGCGTAGTCGACCTTCTGGAGCGGATAGACTTGGTTGTGTACACTCGTTTGCTGCAGCGTCGAGAGCTCGGCTAGTCGCTTCTGACTGTTGTTTGACAGTTCACGTTAGTTTTTTGGGAAGTCTTCTGATCCCGACTGGACATGTCGATATCGAGTGAGAATCCCCCCCCCCCCCCGGGGGCTGCTCGCATGGTCACAGTACCGGTATTGTTCCAGAAATGCCTCGTCTTCCTCGTCCTCTAGCTCATCCAGCTCATCTAAGTCCTTGTCCTCGAGTCTATTCTCATATGCCTTGCGTTCCGCTTCGATCAGCGCCTCTTGGATCAACGGTTCGGGGTCCTTGGGCTTCTCCGGGATGATGCCATGCTTGCGGAGGATATCGTTCCTGCGGAGGTGGGTGAGCCATGCAGTTGAGGGGATGGTGGTCAGAGAATTGCTGACCATTCGGTATCCTCATTGGGATTGACTTCGACCTGCATTGTGAATAGTGCGATTCAATGTATCTGACGAACAGGTTGACACGATTCAGCAAATGACATACACATGATGTTGGAGGGGGGGGGCATATCTCAATGCCGCATGTTTGGAGTGTTTGCACCCAAGGGGGGAAAGCAGCCACACCGCCCTGTGGCTCAGCCGCCCACAGAAACGCGGAAGGCCACCTGGAGATTGTGTTGGCCGCCGGGCAGGAACGAGGAGGAGCTGCTGCTACTGTACTTACGGCTCCCGCTGCTACTACTGCTACCACGGCTACTACTACTGCTGCTACTGCTTCCAGTCTGGCCCCAAAACATCCTCCACCTCCTCCACCTTCTGCCCTCTCAATTGTCCCTGTTGCTTCGCGACTTCTCCCTCGGGACGGGCACCACTTGCTGATTGCTTTCTTTTGGCCTTCTTCTTTTCTGTCTCTTCTTTCCTCCTCGGAAGGATAATGAGGGCGCCGTAGTGCTTAATCCACCGCCTGCACAACGTCCGAACCGTCATACGAAACCCGCCCTTATTCAAAGCCACCATTGATTGATCCATCCTTCCACCCACCCCCCACCCACTATCAACCACCTTCACCTCCTACGGGGCTTCTCCCTTTGCTAGTCTGAAGACCGCAATATAACCTCATTGCTGCTGCGGCAATCCCTGCAGCCCATCAGTCATCATGAGTTACGTTAAGAAAGATGAGGACGCCGACCAGACCATGATCAAGTTGGACCGGACCTCCGTATTTCAAGATGGTGAGCCTCTTCAGTCCTCTCTTTGTGTTACACACTCCTGCAACCGTCGCATTCAAACTCGATAATCCTTACTGACGACGGTCTTGCACCACTTGCGTTGGATTAGCCCGCTTGTTCAATTCCTCCCCGATATCTCCTCGGACATGCCGCACTCTCCTGACCAAGATCGCGGTCCTCCTGTTCACTGGGGAGCAGTTCCCCACGAATGAGGCCACCACCCTGTTCTTCGGCATTTCGAAGCTGTTCCAGAATAAGGACCCCTCCCTCCGGCAAATGGTCTACCTGATCCTGAAGGAATTGGCAAACACCGCCGAGGATGTGATCATGTCGACCAGTATCATTATGAAGGACACGGCTGTGGGCAGTGATGTCCTCTACCGGGCGAACGCCATCCGTGCCTTGTGCCGCATCATCGACGTAGGCGCCGACCCTATACTCTGAATTACGAAAGGAAGTAGCTGACCGTTGTCGAACCTATAAAGGCCACCACCGTGCAAGGTATCGAGCGATTGATCAAGACCGCCATCGTTGATAAGACCCCGTCAGTTTCCTCCGCAGCCCTGGTGTCATCCTACCACCTTCTCCCTATCGCGCGTGATGTCGTTCGCAGATGGCAGAGTGAGACTCAGGAGGCAGCATCTGGCGGCAAGCAGTCGACCGGTTTCCTTGGTTTCGGCGGCAGCTCCCAGTCCCACGCCATCTCGCAGTCGAACTTCATGACCCAGTACCACGCGATCGGACTCCTGTACCAGATGCGCTCCCACGACCGGATGGCCCTCGTCAAGATGGTGCAGCAGTATGGTGCGGCCGGGGTGGTCAAGAGCCCTGCTGCGCTTGTTCTTCTGGTGCGATTGGCGGCCAAGTTGGCGGAGGAGGACCCTGGCTTGCGGAAACCGATGATGCAGATGCTTGATGGCTGGCTCCGACACAAGCACGAGATGGTCAACTTCGAAGCGGCCAAGGCTATTTGCGATATGCGCGATGTCTCCGACGCGGAAGCTTCCCAGGCTGTTCACGTCCTGCAGCTGTTCCTGTCCTCGCCTCGCGCGATCACCAAGTTTGCGGCCATCCGAATTCTCCACAACTTCGCCTCCTTCAAGCCCCACGTGGTCAACGTCTGCAACCCCGATATCGAGTCGCTGATCTCGAACTCCAACCGCTCCATCGCTACCTTCGCCATCACTACTCTCCTGAAGACGGGCAATGAGGCTAGCGTCGACCGCCTCATGAAGCAGATCTCCGGTTTCATGGCTGATATCACTGATGAGTTCAAGATTACGATTGTTGAGGCTATCCGCACCCTTTGCTTGAAGTTCCCCAGCAAGCAGGCCGGTATGCTGGCCTTCTTGAGCGGCATCTTGAGGGATGAGGGTGGTTATGAGTTCAAGCGCAGTGTCGTTGAGAGCATGTTCGACCTCATCAAGTTCGTCCCTGAAAGCAAGGAAGACGGTGAGCTTTCCCTTTGTGTTTGCAATTGTGACTCAGACTAATTACTTCACAAGCTCTTGCGCATCTGTGTGAGTTCATTGAGGACTGCGAATTCACCAAGCTGTCCGTGAGAATTTTGCACCTGCTCGGTGTGGAAGGCCCTAAGACGTCCCACCCCACCAAGTACATCCGCTACATCTACAACCGCGTCGTTCTCGAGAATGCTATTGTCCGGGCTGCCGCCGTGACCGCTTTGGCCAAGTTTGGCGTTGGCCAGAAGGACCCCGAGGTCAAGTCGAGTGTCTCCGTTCTGCTCACCCGCTGCTTGGATGATGTTGATGATGAAGTCCGTGATCGCGCCGCTCTGAACTTGCGTTTGATGAGCGAGGAGGATGAGAAGGCTTCCCAGTTCATCAGCAATGGTAAGTCCTGCCTGGCATATCGCGGTCAAGTTCGAATTGTGCGCTGACGGTTGCAGAATCGATGTACTCCCTGTCGACGTTCGAGCACCAGCTCGTCATGTATGTGACGTCGAATGACAAGCAAACATTTGCTGCGGCCTTTGACGTCTCCACGATCCCGATCGTCACACAAGAACAGGCGTTGGCTGAGGAGCGGACGAAGAAGCTCACCAGCGCGACACCCACGCTCAAGGCACCCACCACCGGGCCCCCGAAGAGCAAGGCCAACGGAGTGGCTGAGGCGGCTACCGTGGCTGTTACCCAGAAATACGCCGAGCAGCTGATGCAGATCCCCGAACTCAAGGAGTATGGCACGTTGCTCAAGTCCTCTGCTCCCGTTGAACTTACGGAAAGCGAGACTGAGTATGTCGTCACCGCTGTCAAACACGTTTTCAAGGAGCACATTGTTCTGCAGTACGATATCAAGAACACTCTCCCCGATACCGTTCTGGAGGACGTGACCGTGGTCACCGTTCCAGAAGAGGAAGACATTCTGGAAGAGGAGTTCATTGTTCCTGCCCCCAAGCTTGCTACCAACGAGCCTGGTATTGTCTATGTCACATTCAAGAAGCTTGCTGGCGAGCACAGTGTCCCTGTTACTTCGTTCACCAACACTCTCAAGTTCACCAGCAAAGAGATCGACCCCACCACTGGCGAGGCGGAGGAATCTGGATACGAGGACGAATACCAGGTTGAAGACTTGGACCTTACGGGCAGCGACTATATTATTCCTACTTTCGCCGGCAGCTTCGACCACGTATGGGAGCAGACGGGTGCCAACGGAGAGGAGGTCAGCGAGACTCTTCAGCTCAGCAACATGAAGGGCATTGCCGGTAAGCACATACTTCCTTACAGTCAACTGAGAGCGATCCAGGTGCTAATTGCCGGACAGATGCTACGGAACAACTTATCTCGACTCTCTCATTGCAGCCTTTGGAGGGCACCGATGTAGCGCTCAGCAACAGCACGCATACCCTGAAACTGTTCGGCAAGACCGTGACCGGAGGCCGGGTGGCTGCACTAATCAAGATGGCTTTCTCCAGCAAGACTGGAGTAACGACCAAGATCACCGTCCGGGCGGAGGAAGAGGGCGTTGCCCCGGCTGTGATTGCGTCCGTTGCCTAAATGCCTGTGGTCAGTTGTGTTGTGTAAATTTTTTGTAATGGAGGCATGTTCTTGAAAAGGCGCGCATCTAATTGGCGACGAGTCCTGCATTATGAGATTTTTGAAGTCTTCTCTTTACTATATTTTTCTCTACGTTGTTGTTCTCCCCCCTGAACCTTTCTACTTTATATTCCACCCAACAATCCGAATGTCTTCTTCTTTTCTTCGTCTTCTATAATCCTGGTGTTGAGTTTAGATGCGATCAAAATTCTTGCTACGTAGGCGTACCGATCACGTCCCGTGGAGTCTTAGTTGCTGTTGACTCTTTGTTCTGTGACAGCAACCAATCTCAGGTTCTTTTTTATGCTTCTACCTTCTCATGCGTGAAACACTTATCTGAGTTAACTTCACAATTCGCGTACTAATCTTCTGTCCGAGAGTACTTTTCTATCTGAGAGTAGTACTCGATGGATTAATGACGGATGCCAATCCCAGCCCAGTAACGGGGTCCGAAAATTCACAGTATTGTGTAGTGTACTTGGGTATAGCAAGAAGAGAGCGCGAGTCCTATATCGTTAGGACGAGAGGTATCTTCAATTTCTTCATCTCTCATAAGCACTAAGCTGGAGTCGTCGAGGCTCCGAAACGAATGAGTATACATACATACATATATACATACATACAATCCGCAACTATACCGTAAGCCCTTTTAAAGGTAACTAGGAATCAAATCTTTTGGTCTGTGGTGATGCGGGATCCAAGGTCGAATCGAGGGTAGGCGAATGCTGACAGATGTTTTGCATGGCGGGTGATGAAGTTAGAGGTTTGGATGGAAGGATGGTACTTTTTTCGGGTGTTGGTCGTGCAAGGTTCTTCGTCTTCCTTTCTTGGAGGGGTGTATATCTTTTGGTGTGGTGGGGGGGAATTTGTCTGTCGTGTTAGATATATATATTGGTTTATAGTGTCGGCTGTGTTGGTTTGTAGTGTGGGTTCGGGAAGATGAGGGACAGGGTATATATTTCACATGTCGTATGGATCGAGGTTCATGTGCAGACTCGTGGAGTCTTGAGATAGGTGAACACCATCGTGTGTTGGAGGGGATTATACCGGGGGGGGGATTGTTGGATGTTATGTTCGGAAAGAGGGTTTTGTTTCAGAGGTAGTAGACACCGATATCATCATCGTCGTCGTCGTCGTCGTCGTCGGCATCGGCATCGTCATCGTCATCAACAGCTTCATCCTCATCAACAGATGTAGGTGGCGACGGAATTCCCCCGACACCGATCTGACTATTCTGCTGCTGCTGCTGTTTCTTTGTCTTGGAAAACCGACTCCGCAACACCGCATCGATCTCCTCGACCTCCCCGCCCTTCAACTCCCACGCCTCGGAGATCCCCACGGCCCGCACGTGGGCCAGCCCGTTCTGCAGCGCGTGCACGAGCGTCCCCGGCGTGAAGTACATGAGACTGGCGGCGGTGTCCTCGGAGCACGGGCGGTCGAGCTCGAGCGTGCGCCAGGCGACGGGCTGACGGAGGAGCTGCGCGCGCTCGTCCAGGTTCTCGAAGAAGGTGAAGTCGACGGCGTCGCCAGGGACGCTGAGGTAGTCGAGGTCCGGCAGGGTGAGCGGCAGGCGGTTGACGAAGGTGAGCGGGAGCCGGTTGGACGGGTCGATCTTGAGGCGGCGCAGCGTGGCGGCCGGCAGGGTCGGGTCGCTGAGGAGCAGCGTCGTCAGCGGCGAGTCGTCCAGGTCCTTGCAGTCTTTCAGGATCAGGCTCGTCAGCGCCGCCGGCCAGCTGAAGTAGCGCGCCAGCGCCGGGTTGGCCGCGAAGTCGCCGGTGAGCTGCAGGTTCTGGAGGCGCGGGGGCCACGGGATCGCGGATGTGGCTGTGGAGGGTGCGGTGGATGGAGGCGGAGGGGTGAGGTGGTGGGTGCGCGGGAGGCGGAGGGTCGTCAGTCTGGTGAGGTGGCTGAGCGCGCGCTTGAATTCAAGGAAGGGGAAGGAGTCGCCGACCAGGGAGAGGTCCAGGCTTTGGAGTTTCGTGCACTTGGAGAGGGCGGGGAGGCTGTTGATTCTGTGGGTTGGTTGCGATGTGTGTTAGTTTGTGGGGGCAGATGAGAACGGTTGGATGGGGTTTAGGATGTAGGTTGGCGTACGCAAATGATACACGCGGTGCAGAGAAGACGACTAGATTTTCTTTGACTTTGCCCAGAAGTCTTGCTGTTAGGCTCGGAGAGCTGTGATGGACGAGGCCGCTCAGATCGAGTCGGCGCACGTAGGAGCCGAGCTTCAGCTTGTTTTTGCGCGCGACATGGAGCGGAGGGCTGATGGTGGCTGCGAATTGGCTGAAGGAGGACCCGAAGCGTAGTATGGGTTTTTCGTAGAGATATGGGATGGCGGCTGAGTACCACTGTCGCGAAACGAGGCAGCATGCATAGAGAGTTGCCTGTCGACGATCTGCTTTATCTGGAGTGTTGGAGACATAGGACATAATCTGCACGACTATCTCCGTGGGGAGATAGATCTCATGCAACGTGGAGGCGGTCATGATGGGTAGATGAAGGTCTTTCCATAGTAGACTCTATATGTATGTGTATTTATTCTTTAACAATCTTGAAAATGCAAAGAAAGGGGTGAAATTCGATTGTCTGTTTATGCTTGCTGTGATGGCGCAGAGCGGGAATTGCGGAGGAGAGAAATTTGATGATATCATTTGAGCGATAAGGGAATCTCCCGCATTCTCTCCGCCTTCGCTCTCCGCTTGTCCTCCACCACTGCTCCTCCTGTTTGTTAGGATTCATAAGGTGCACAACCATTGAGCGTGATTTCTCTCCTTGTTCACTCTCAATTGCTATATATCAGACATCACAATCGGTTCATCATGCAATCGACCTCCCTCCGGCGGTCCATTGCGCTGCTCCAGCGTGCTTCTACCCGGTCGTGCATCACTGCAGGCTCCGGTCGTCGGGCTATCCAGACCGTCAGCTCTCAAGCGAACATCCCCGACTTTGCCTTCGCGTTTGAGTGAGATAGGGAGAATCGGAAACTGGAAAATACGAGCTAACTCAATGCTAGTATCGATGGCGTCCTCCTACGATCCTCCAAGCCCATTCCCGGAGCAGCTGAGTCATTGGCTTTGTTGAAGGAGCAGAACATCCCGTTCCTTCTGTTGACAAACGGCGGCGGAAAGCACGAAACGGAGCGAGTGGCTGAGATCAGTGAGAAGCTGAAGGTTCCCTTGGACGCCGAATTGATCGTCCAGAGTCATTCGCCCTTCGCAGAGCTGGTGCATGGGACGGAGGGTCCAGGCCCCTTGGAGAATAAGTGCGTGTTGGTGGTGGGAGGAGAGGGCGACCGCTGTCGCCAAGTGGCACACCAGTATGGCTTCAAGAATGTGGTGACCCCTGGAGACATCTACATGGCAAACCCAGCCGTCTGGCCTTTTCGGTCGTTTAAGGACTACTACGAAAAGATCTCCCAGCCCTTGCCGAACCCGAAAGACCCCAGTGATCCTTCCAAGGGGCTGAAAATCGATGCAATCTTTGTCTTCAATGACCCGCGCGACTGGGCTCTGGATGCGCAGATTATCACCGACCTCTTGCTCTCGTCGCAGGGTGTCATCGGAACGCTTTCGGAGAAGAACGGCCGGACTGATCTTCCGAACCATGGCTACCTACAGGACGGCCAGCCGCACCTGTACTTCTCAAATCCTGACCTGTGGTGGGCTGCGAGTTACCATCTGCCTCGTCTTGGCCAGGGCGGATTCCGCGAAGCGTTGGAGGGTATCTGGACGGCAGTGACCGGAGGTCCCGACAAAGGTGTGAAGCTCAAGAAGACCGTCATTGGCAAACCTTATCAAGGAACATATGAGTTTGCGGAGCGTCAATTGTTGCGCAACCGGGAGCGTATGTTTGGCGCCAATGTTCAGCCGCCCTTGAGAAATGTCTACATGATTGGTGACAACCCGGAGTCGGACATTTGCGGTGCCAACAGCTACCGCAGCGGACATGGTAGCAAGTGGCACTCCATTCTCGTTCGAACTGGTGTTTACAGTGGCGGAGAACCGACCTGGACCCCTACAACCATTGTCGACAACGTTCACAGAGCGGTCGAGTGGGGAATCAAGACTTCTCAGTGGCGAGCATGAAGGAAGAGTGAGCTGGCTTGGGTTTATCATGAACATGCTTAGCGAACTGCATATATTTTGTATCTATAGACTTCCACACAAGCCCCCAGATGTGATTAGCGACAGACTTGTTAGACATTTAGACATATAAATTGTTCAATTTTTTTTTATAAGGATTATAGCGCTCTACTGGGCAGGGCCTAAGGTGGACGGGGGGCTTAAATAGCAGGCTGGTTTCTGGAGGTATACTTGATCTACTTGATTTCAGTTAGTTAGTTAGTTATGCTATACACATTAGATAAGCACTATATGCACATGTCACCGCCGCATCAGGTGATCACCCCTCCTAGGGTTTAGGGCAGCGGGGGTTGTCGGGCGGGGTGACTCAAAAGAGAAAGTTGGAGCTCTGCGACGCTGGATGCTCTTATCTGGTTCTATCGCTTTGTACCTCTTTTCTCCCCTCACCAACCCATCCTCATCGCGCCCACACCCGTGATCATGGCCGACTCCGAATTGCCCACCCGCCCCAAGCCCGAGGAGACCCCCGCCGCCGCCGCGGACGCCCCCGCGGAGGGCGCGGAGCCCACCAAGAGCGCCAGCAAGAGCGCCGCCAAGAAGGCCGCAAAGGAGAAGGCGAAGGCCGAGAAGGCCGCCGCGCGCGCTGCCCAGGAGAAGGCTCAGGCTGCCGCCGCCGAAGCCAACGACACTGCCAAGGGCCTGTACGGCCAGCTCCCCGAGTCCGAAGATGTCCTCCCCGCGACGAGATTCTCCGAGATCACCGACGAGCACTACGAGAAGGAGATCACGGTGGTGGCCCGCGTCGACAATGCCCGTGTGCAGAGCGCCAAGCTTGCCTTCCTGATGCTGAGACAGCAGGGTCAGAAGCTGCAGGCTGTCATCGCGGCCGCGGAGCCCATCTCGAGACAGATGATCAAGTTCACCGGTGGTCTCAACGTCAACTCGATCGTCCAGGTGACTGGTATCGTTAAGAAGCCCGCTGTTTCGATCTCCTCCGCTACCCTGAGCGACCACGAAGTGCACATCCGCAAGGTCTACATCATTTCCGAGGCCGCCCAGATGCTTCCCATGCAGGTCAAGGATGCCGAGAGACCGCCCCCGGAGACGACGGAGGAAGGACCCCAGGTCGATGCGGACGGCGCTCCCATTGTTACCCTGAAGACTCGCCTCGATAACCGTGTCCTCGATCTCCAGACCGAGACCAGCCAGGCTATCACTTGGATCTCCAGCGGTGTGGCCCAACTGTTCACCGAGTACATGATCAAGAGCGGCTCGCGGTGGATCTTCACCCCCAAGTTGGTGGGTGCTGCTACTGAGGGTGGTAGCAACGTCTTCGAGGTCAAGTACTTCAAGAGAAACGCATACCTCGCTCAGAGCCCCCAATTGTACAAGCAGATGTGTATCGCCGGTGATATGGAGAACGTCTTCGAGGTTGCTCCCGTTTTCCGTGCTGAAGACAGCAACACTCACAGACACTTGACTGAGGTACTTTTTCTTCGTGCCTATTTCACATGACTCACACTGATTGTGTTTAGTTCACCGGTCTCGATTTCGAGAAGACTTTCCGCGCTCACTACCATGAGGTCTTGGAGTTCGCCGAGGACCTCCTCGTCTTCATCCTGACTGAGATCAAGGAGCGGTACAAGGACCAGATCGCTATCATCCAGAAGTCCTACCCCAAGGCTGGTGACTTCAAGCTGCCCAAGGATGGCAAGGCCCTGCGTCTGAACTACATGGACGGTGTTGCGTTGTTGAAGGAGGCTGGTGTGGATGTTTCCGAGCAGGAGCGCTTCGAGAACGACTTCACCACGGCGATGGAGAAGCAGCTGGGCCAGATCATCCGTGACAAGTACGACACCGACTTCTACGTGCTGGACAAGTTCCCCATGGCCGTCCGTCCTTTCTACACCAAGGCCTGCCCGCAGGACCCTCGGTTCTCCAACTCGTATGATTTCTTCATGCGTGGTGAGGAGATTATGTCCGGTGCTCAGCGTATCCACGACATCAAGGAGCTGGAGGAGTCCATGGTCGCCAAGGGGCTCGACCCCAAGTCGGAGGGCTTCGAGGACTACCTCGCTGCTTTCCGCCAGGGATGTCCTCCCCACGCCGGTGGTGGTCTGGGTCTGAACCGTATTGTCATGTTCTTCCTGGGCCTGCCCAACGTCCGGTTGACTTCGTTGTTCCCTCGTGACCCCCAGCGTCTGCGCCCTTAGACGAAGACCGAGAGAGACGAGATTAGACCCGGATCTAACCCGGATAAAACAATATAATGGAGCGACGAGATTATTCATTATTTGGCTTGATCGTAATTTCTTTGTAGCGTTGACCAGAGGTGACACACGAGGCGCGAGTTGCATGTTACGGAGTAGTTCTAAGTAAGTTTCGGAGCCGAGGGAAAACTGCGGGTGGCCCAAGCTCCTCTCCGGCGGAATCTTATCATCAGCGCCGCGTTTAATTCTCCCTCCCTCCCAAGTCTGCCTTTCAACAGCAATGTCCAACATGCCCGACAAACGCAAACCGTCCATCTCAGCATCGGGTGCTTCGCCTTATGCGAAACGATCTCGCGCCTCGTACGCCGACGAGGGAGATGACGACGAGACGCGGCAGACGGTCACGCCGTACGAGCGCCCTCGCAACCATCCCGTATATGGACAGAAAAGCGCCTTTCCCGGGCTCGACACCGGCGGCGACGACGAGCTGTTCTACGGACCGGCGGAAGATGGATTGGAATATCTGCGAATGGTCCGGTAGGTTTAAGGCTGCTGGGCTGGTCTAGTAACCCGAAGCTGTGTGTGAGAAACTGACATATGATAATATAACCTTCCAGGTCCGAAGCCAACTCCCTCCCTTTCCTCTTCAATGCGCCACCAGCCACGACCTCGACCGCAATAGAGAATGCCAACCCTGATGTCAGCGACGACACGACGAATCAAGCAGACCAACCACACCCTCAAGCTACCGCTACCACTACTGCCGTAACCGCTACCACCGCAACTACGACTACAACCACCACCACCACCACCACAACCTCCCCCCCCCTCCTCCGCGAAGGAATCTACCAAGACGGCGTCTACTTCGTCCCCACGAACGCGAGCCAAAACCCCACGACCGGCCCGTCAGCTCCCCCCCCATCTCACCCACAACAACCCGCCGACATGGAAATCCTCCCCGCCCAATCCACCTATTACACCCTCCTGCACCACCGCTTCCTCCTCCTCCGCTCCATCCTGAAATGCACCCCGCCGCCCGACGCCATCGCCGCGCTGGACCACGACCACCCGATCTCGCTCCCGCGGCACTCCCGGAATGCGCGCCGCGAGTGGCGCCGGCTGCTGCTGGCCGTGGACCCGCAGACCGTGCAGCTGGCGTGCATGGACATGGAGAGCGTGCTCGGCGTGCTGGGCATCATGGCGCGCGTGATGTCGGAGAACGTGCGCAGCGGGGACGAGGCCAAGGTCCGGCGGATCGCGGCGTGGGCGTGGGGCCTGCTGGCCCGGTGTCGCGAGGTGGGCCAGTTGGGGACGGAGGAGGTGGGCGAGATTCGGGATTTGGGGAAGAGGGCGGTTAGGGTTTTGGGGCGGATGAGGGAGGTGGAGGTGGAGGATGGGAGGAAGGGGGCTGGTGGTGGTGGTGAGGAGGAGGAGGAGGAGGAGGAGGAGGAGGATGTGGAGGATGTGGATGTGGAAGGAGAGGCAGAGGCAGAGGCAGAGAGAGAGGGTGCTGGTACAGGCAATGAGGTTGAAGTTGATCGGGAGATGCGGGATGCTGATGCACACGCCAATGCGCATGCGGATGCTGACGCTGACGCAAGTGCGCCGCAAGCTGACCTTGATGAGTTAGAAGCTGCCAAGGCACGGTTACAGGCGAGTCTTGGGGGCGATGGCGCCGCTGATGATGAGGTACAGAACAACGATGCAGACGGCAACAGCGCTGCGTCGGAGGTGACGTTGCAGATTCGCGCGATGTTGGATATGGTCATCACAGTGGTGGGAGAGTACTACGGCCAACGGGACTTGTTGCAGGCGCGCGAGTTCTGGAGGGAAGTGACGGAGTGAAGATGATCTAAGCTGCATTTATTCTCGAGATACCCTGTTGCTTCATTTCTGGTTGTTTCAATGGACTGTACGGTACGGAGTACCGCTATACTCATCCAAATGCGGCCGATGATCGCCGGCCACTAAATTACGAGTAGCATTTGCCAAACACAACAAACATCCCCGGCAGAATTGGACCCGTTATCGTCATCGCTTCATCTCCACCGCTTCCTTATCTTCACTTCACCACCACTGCTCAGTTCAAGTGTGCACTCATACCTCCACCAAGTTATGTTTCCATCTCACCAACCACCGCTCTAAGACTCACTGAATACAACCCACCATGGCCCCGCCAGTAGAGATCGCCATTCCGACGACCAGCATCTCCACCACCTCCCCGCCCTTCACCATCTACAACATCACCCTCCGCCTCCCCCTCCGCTCCTTCACCATCTCCAAACGCTACTCCGACTTCACCACCTTCCACACCACCCTCCTGAACCAAACCAACGCCGCGCCCCCGGCGCCCCTGCCCCCGAAATCCTGGCTCTCCTCGACCGTCAAGAACGCCACCCTCCGCGAATCCCGCCGCGAAGGCCTAGAAACCTACCTCCGCGCCATCAACGAAGCCGACGACCCACGCTGGCGCAACTCGCCCGCCTGGCGCGCATTCCTCAACCTTCCAAGCCTGGGCCCCAACTCCACAAATGATCATCACAGCAGCAGCACGACGAGCGCGCGGCTGCACGCCGCCATCACGGACCCCGGCAGCATCAGCTCCATCAACGGCGATGTTCCAAGTAACAACACCATCACCGACCCGACCCTATGGCTCGACTGCTTCCGGGACATGAAGGGCCACCTGCACGACGCGCGGCTGCACCTGACGCGGCGCGACCAGGAGACGACGCCGCAGCGACAGCACGAGAGCTCGGCGCGGGCGAAGAGCAGCCTGGTGCGGGCGGGGTCGCTGATCGGGGCGCTGGAGGCGGGGCTCAAGAATTTCGCCTCGTCCTCCACCACCACCACCACCACCAACCCCTCCTCCGGCGAAGCAGCCCCCCGCCTCGGCGAAGCAGCCCCCCGCCTCGGCGACGGGGAAATCCGCCGCCGCCGGGACCTGCTCAGCAACGCGCGCAAAGAAAAAGACGGGCTGGAGGACTTGTTGAACGCGATGGCCGCCAAGAGCCGCATCGATTCCGCGGTGGCGTCGCTCGCGGACAAGGAGGCGCTGATGATGCCCGCGAAGGGAAAGAAGGCGGTGCGGGCGGCGGGCCGCGTGCTGGGCCGCGAGACGGAGCGCACCCGCGAGCTGGATAATTCCGGGGTGCTGCAGCTCCAGAAGCAGATGATGCAGGATCAGGATGGCGCGGTGGAGGAGCTGATGCGCATCGTGCATCGGCAGAAGGAGCTGGGCGTCGCGATTAATAATGAGTTGGTCGTGCAGAATGAGTTGCTGAAGTTGACGGATGAGGATGCCACGAGGTTTGTTTTTCCCATTCTTCTGGTTTGAGGGGGGTTGTGTTTTGGGATGAATTCTTTTTGCTAATCTTGGGTCTGTAGGTTGGGGGATAAGATTGATATTGGGAAGAAGAGGATTGGGAGGATTTCTTGAGTTGGGTTCGCTCGTTGTAGGATAGTTGTGTTATGGTGGGGATGGGTTGCAGGGCTTTGTCCTTTCCATCAGGATCTGGGGCTTTGCTTGTGGATACCTTTGCATATGCATGGTTTTTATCTGTCTTGTCAGTTTTAGCGGATCTTGTTTTTGGTTGTGGTTGTTGTTGTTGTCGTCATCTTGATAGCGATGACTTTCATCGTCTACTGCACTGTACTAATCTAGTAAGCACCCAGCGAGCATGGCATCCGTGTGACATGTTTGATGTGAATCTATTTGTTGATTATTCATTCCCTCTGCACCGCCCGCCCTAGTTGGCAGCACTCGCAGACATGAACGCCTTGGCCTCTTCCTCCGTGACCTCCGACTGATCCGACTGCGCTCGGTCGATCAGCCCCAGCCTACTCCGGCGGATCAACCACCACAGCTCCCGCCGGTCCCCGCCCAGCCGCTCCTGCAGGACCTTCTCCTTCAACTGCCGCAGGAAGTCGTTGTACAGCGCGGGCTCCTCGTAGGCCAGCAGCTCCTCGCGCATCGTGCCCATCCCCTCCGTGACGCGGTCGTAGTTGGCATCGCCCAAGCTATGGCGGATCTGATCCTCGAGGATCGCGCTCATCTGCTTCACGGCCTCTTTGATTGTCTCAATGTTCTCGGCCTGCGCCACGGTCTGCTTGAACTCCGGGATGGCGTTGTTCGGCGAGATCTTGGCCCGCTTCTCCTGGTGGAGCAGGGCGTCGACGTCCAGCCCCGAGAGCGGTTTCTCGGTCTCGCGCGTGCGTTTGCGGCCCTTGGCTTTGGGGGGTACTGTGATTCATACTGTTGTTAGTGGGATGGGGGGGGGTTTTGTGATAGTAGCAGGTGCAAACCTTTCTTCACGCCGGCGACGGCAATGAGTTTCTCTAGCTGTGGCTGGGATTTCTCGACCAGGTCTTGGGGCGGGTTCGAGAACTTGGTTAGCGTCTCTGACGGCGGCGGGATCGGTTTGTTCGGGTGGATGGCGCGGAAACGGATCGCTGCGTCGGTGCGGTGTAGGACTGGGGAGAAGGAATCCTCGATCGGGAGTGTGTCGACTGGGTCTCTGCGAGAGCGAGCGATGGGGAGGGGTGTTAGCTAGCAGAATTTAACCTGCCAGGTTTCGGTGGGTGGTATTTACCCGTTTTCATCCGTATCGTTGAGCTCCATGCCCAGCACGTATTTCTCCATTGCATCCATCAGGTCCTCGTTGGGTAGATTGCGATGCTGGGTGACCACTTTGCCGGACACGGTCAGGACCTTGTCGAGCGGCGGGAAGCGATACGTGCGGACGTCCTCCGCAAAGGGCAGCTGCGCTTCCAGGAGACATTCGTAGTCGGGCTCGATGGACGGGGCCAGCAGGACGACGATCGGGGGCTTGTTCTCCTTGACGACCAGGCGCGCCACGGCGTAGCATTCCAGCTCGAACAGCGCGTGGATGAACGAGGACAGCGCCAGCGCGGCTTTGTCGTTCGCGCGCTGCGCGATGATGATGTTCGTCGTCGACATGTGCATGTACCGGTCATACTGGAAAGCTCCCAACCATTAGTCTCGCTGGGCATATTTGTGCTGGGCACAGGGGGACGTACACGATCGCTCTGAACGAAGCCTAGCAGCTCCAGCGCTGCAAACGTCTCGAGGGTCGTGATGTTGAGGTCGGTTTCGCTGATATGCACGGCCGTTCGCCCATATTCATACCCCTTGGCGAGATCGCCTGGCTCCACGTCTCTCTTCCCACCCGGGGCTTCCTCATCGGGTACCTGATACGCTCGGAGGTTGCGTACATTCGTCAAAGAGTTGCCATCTGTTGGCTGGGACTCTTGCGCCGCAGCAGCCGCGGTGGCTGAGGATTCGGGTTGTTCCTGGGAAGCGGCGAGGTCGGAGCGTAGCACGAATTGACTTGCCGATGGAGGCTTCGCGGCGTGCGTGCGGAAGTATCGCTCGACGGGGATGCGGAGCGCAGTGTCGTATTCTTCTGGACTCCCGAGCTGCAGGAACCCTTTGAAGGTTGCGGTCACTCGGACGCTTTTGACTCGCGGGATCTGCAGCTCCGCCACGGCCTGCTCGAGGGTCCCGTAGGCTCCGTCGCAGTCTTCGGCTAGACTTCGCAGGATCGCTTCATTCTCTGCCTGCTCCGGTGTCAGTCTGATTGTCCTGACCCTCTGATGCGGGGAATCACCTTTTGCGGATCCTTGTCTTCTTCTTTTACCCCGTAGTCCGGATCATCGAAGTCAGGGCCCCTTAAACGAGGTTAGCACACCTGACAGAAACAGGAGGAGCATCCGCCACGAACAGGATGATGAGTTCGATATTGTCCTCCTTGATCTTCTTTGTAATCTCACTGAGACTATCCGTGTTCATCGGTCCTTTGCCGTTGGTGACTAGGACGATTCTGCGTTTGTACTTGAGTTTCTTGCAATGTATGATGATCATTTGGATCGCGAGCACGATGGCAGATATAGCTGGGCTCGTCAGTCAGAGCCCAAGGCCTTTCGATAGATCAGACCAGAGAGTGTGGGAGCATATACCGTCACCCTTGTTGGTTTTACTTGGGACTATCTTCTCACTCAACTCTCGAATATCAGGCATGAGGAACCTGTAATTGGACAGGGTCAGACAAAGGACTTCTGCATCGCACTAGCAGCGCTCACTGTTTGATGCCCGAGAACACGGAGATGTTGGCAAAGTCGGCGTCATCCTCCAAGTCATTAGAAGTGTCTGTTTGAAACCATCAGTCTTGTCTGCGTTGGCACCATCGCTTCGTGGGACTCACCGTCGGTTCGGAGCCCGATCACGCCGATTCCAGCTGTTTTGCGTCCGGTGGCCACCTGCAAACCATTATACGTTTATGTCAAAGACAAATTTTGGGAAAACCCATACCGTCCCACTGATACGGTCCCAGACATACTGCATGGCCCATTCGAGATCGGTCACTTCTCGGTCATGGTATCGCTTCCCCATGGACCTCCCCAGGTCCACGATATAGACTGTTGCTTCTTTGTCCGCCATGGTTGTGTGGCGACAATTACATGTCTTGGATTGGCGAGTAGCGACGAAGCTTTAAGTGCTTTCGGCAGAAGCGTAGGCAGACAAACGTCGTCGAGCTGGTGAACAGGCAGACGCGTGATATTTCCCCTTTGGGACGGAAGCGGAACGCGAAAGCACATGACATCATGTCCGCTGAGGTGCGTGTTTATTTGGGGATGAGTGCGTGGGAACTGTGTGCTGGTGGGAGGGTGGAGGGTGGAGGTGGAAATAGAAGGGCGGTATGATGAGGGGATATGGTGGCAATAAGAACAGCCGCCCGCCCCCGCCTTAGAATGCATCAATCAGGCAACTTATCTATCTGTATTCCTCGGCCCTTCAAATCCGAGAGCTGCTCCTCAGCAGTTACTGTACTTTCACAACCCATAAGCTTCCCTCTTTCCTCACAAGTGTAGATATTTATCACTTCACACAGCAACCGACAAAATGGTTGATCCCCGCCCATACCACGTTCTCAGGTTCGCACTCCCGAAAGAACCGAGATGTCTATCCGAAAGATCCGCTAACATAAAGGTCTACAGCTATGGCACCCTGTTGGGCGTGCAGATCTATCAGGTAGATACATAAAGCCGACTCTCATAGTCCACCTCAGCAAACTGACGAGTGAATCAAGTCCTTCGTGTCGGGAGTCATCGCGTTCAAGGCCCTGCCCCGTCCGCAGTTCGCGCAGCTCCAGACGGCCACGTTCCCCATCTACTTCTCTCTCCAGTCCGCGCTCCCTGTCGTCGTGGCGCTGACGGCCAGCCGGGCGGGACAGCTGCACGGCATCTCCGGTCTTTTGGAGGCTGAGAACCGCGGCACGCTCCTGTCCATGGCCACCGTCGCCATCGCCAGCTTCGTCAACTTGACCGTCCTGCGTCCGATGACGGTCAACGTCATGCGCGAGAGGAAGCACCAGGGTAAGATGTGCAACGATGGACTGTCAGTCCCCGATCCCAGGCATTTTTGCTGACGATGGGTGGCAGAAACCCGCGATAGCAAGAAGAGCTATGACCCGGCTCCCCATTCCAAGGAGATGGTCGCTCTCAACAAGAAGTTCGGCCGTCTTCATGGCATCTCCAGCTTGGTTAATCTGGTCTGTCTTGGTGCGACGGTCTACTATGGTGCTGTGCTCGGGAAGCAGTTGGCGTAGTTGTAGTCTGACTCGTCTGGTTTTCTCAAGGCCATTGGGGGGTGAAAAGGGGGGGGGGGGGGTTTGAAAGACCATTCCAAGACTAGGGTAGAGGTTGGTGAATGCAGCCGTTGATGCTTCAACCGATATTAGATGGACAATGGCAAATCCATGGTGAGAACAATGGGGTATCTATTTGTGGTTAGTAATAAGGAACTAATAATATGTATCTGTCTGGTACACAGTATCATAAATCTATTGACATCATTTTTCATTTTGACTTGTTCTGTTACTCAACCTAGTCCAACCAATTCTTATTAGCCAAGTGACACAGAACCATGTGATGTGATTGCACCAGTTCAATAGGTCTCAAATTGTCATCACTGCTCCTGTTCTTTAGTGTTGGTGACATTATTTGCTTCTGTGCTTCCGGCAGCCCTGCTTCTGTGTATTCGCATACCTAAATATTCATCTATCTAGTTGCTAGAACGGCATCGCATCCATGCAACGATAAATCACATATAATCGAGATCAAAATTCCGCCTTTCCGACATGCACAATCGCATCCTGCCCCGGGGTATCATGTTCTTATACTTCCCGCCAATCTATGCCCACAGACCAAAAGCAATTCCAGAAATGCGCCCATACAGCCACCGATTCAGTTAGGAAGGTACTTGCGAATGGCATCCTTGAGCGCACTGATGCGCCGGTTGGTATGCACAAAGTACTCGCGGTACATATCCAGACTCTCCTGCACGACCTCCTGCCGCACCCGCGATCCCGCGCAGATCTCCCGCATGCGGGTTTCCATCTCCTTCCGGAGGAATGGCTTACTCAGGGACGGATTATTCGGCATCCCCGCGAAGACGTTGTCGTAGCCCTCGACCAGGGCGATGCCCAGCTGCGTGGGGATCAGCTCCTTGACGGCGTTGCGGCCGCCGCCGCGCGTGTTGACGGCGACGTAGTGCCGGTCCTTGATCTTGGCGATGTGCTCGGCCATCGTGGCGTCGGTGCCGATGCCGTTGGCGTCCATCAGCGCGATGAGCTCGGGCTCCGTCAGATAGTTCGGGGCCGTGGTCTTGCCGTCGAAGATCTTGGCCTCCGTCGGCTCGAACTGCTCGCCCAGCTGGAAGTTCGGCAGCTGCTGGCTGCTCTCCCACTTGTCGTAGACGTAGACGTCCAGGTAGTTCCGTTCGAGGACGAGCAGGCCCTTGGCGTGGAACATCTCGTTGCCGTATTCGATTTCGATCTCCGTGGACTGACCTTTGGCATCTTCGGAGCAGCACGCGAGAAAGCGGCGCACGACGAACTCGTACACTTTTTTCTCGTCGGCGCTGAGGGCGGATGGGGAGACCCAGCAGACGGGGTGGATGGGAGGGTGGGCTTGGTCATTATGGCGGCCGGCTCGTGGGGTCCGGAAGCCGCCGTCCAGGAGACTGCAATGTCCCTATCAGCAGCGAACATAAAGATAATAACAAAATTGTGAGCTTATTGATCTTACTCTCGAGCGTATTGGCCCCAGTTCTGGTCTGGGAATTGCTTCTCGACCAGCTTCTTTAAATCGATGGCCTTGTCGAATTGGTCGGTTTCGGTACGTGGGTAGCTGATGAAACCCTTCGTATAGAGCGCTTCGGCAACCTGACGCTCGGGGTTAGCGGCGCGTAGTCCACTTTGAGAGTTGCTGATAGTGGCGATACCTTCATGATTGTCTGACTGTCCATGCGAAGGAAGCGACTGCCCATCATTTGCAAATCGACTGTCGTCAACGGCAAGGGCCGCCATTTACTGGTGGGTTTCTGATTGACTTTGGTGACCCTGGCCAATTTGGCGAGAAGGCACCGCTCAAGCATGATGGTCACGACGGCTCTGTCGAACAGATGCACACGTTTCCACAGGAAGTTCACTTTGATTCCTTCTCGTTGTAACATGACCTTGATGCCCCAGAATGTCTCAGGTTTGAAGTTCTTCACTCGTAAATAGCGATCAACTACAAAGCCCAGGGTGGGAAATTGACAAGATCCTACACATCGATCAGCAAGCTCCACCGGCAGAGACCGCACCAAGATAGTCACATACCATAGCTTACGATGGTATCTTCCAAAGCACTGGATAATGGCTTTAGCTGCAGAGTCAGAAGACGAGTGAAAGCGGCACCGATGCGGAGATCAAGCTCTATTCTCGCGGCCACTGCATTCGCTTGAAGATCATCAAGCTCCATCAGCGAGCGAGCAGCATTCAAGACGTGGCTATTGAACGGGTTAGTCCTGCCTCGCAACCAGTTGACCGACAACTTACGCTCTCTCAGTATTGCTGAACCTGGCCCGCTTAACGAGGATGCGAGCATTTCCTTCCTTTGCTTGCTTTCGAATCTCGGTTCCAATATGTTCACCTTCTCGATCGCAATCCGTCCAAATGAACAGAGCTTGGCTTTGTCGTGCTTGCTGCTGGATATTCCTTGCAATAGCTGTTTTGTCCTGTCGGATGGATCAGTTGCTCAACATCCAGAGATTTGAGATGATAAGACTGCGTACGGAAGATACAGCTTCATGAACCGGAGCCTCGAACAGGGCCCCGGGGGGGCAAGAGAGCCAGCTTTTGTACTCTCGCGCAAACTCCAATTCTGTCAGATGCCCGAGGACGCTGGTCATGGTGACATTGCAATGGCCCCATGTGCTCCCAAAGTTGAAATCGAACGAATAGTTCTTCACATATCGATTGCCGGTTATATTGTTCTACATCTACCTCAGCGATACGTTACAATGCCTATTTCAAGCCACTTACTGTTTGGAATGCGCCTCCAGACAAGTGCTGGGCCACGGCTTTGGCAATGGCAGGCTTCTCGGCCACACATAGGATCCTCGTCATGACAAGAAGTCTGGACCAGGGGAGACAAGATCAGCGAGTCTCCATGATACCTCTGTCTCAAAAGAAATCTCCTCCTGCAAGAATCGCTCGTCGGTCATTCCTCCTTGGAAGCAGAACCGGAACGCGCCAAAAGACACGCAAGAGTCACGGGAAGGAAATCACGAATTGGGACAGTACGGCTGGTTGCCTCAGGCTGGGATGTGCTGCCTCAGGCAAGAATGCAGCTCAAGTGGCCCAAGCTCCCTGGATATCCGAAAACGGCAAGGTGGCAGCTCTTCCTCAATTGTTTGTTGTTTTTCCCTCGATTGTTTAATCTCTCGCTTTTCCATCCTGCGCTCTCCACTCCCATGTGAGAGCTTCTTCCATCACCCCAGCAGCAAACTCGAATTATCACAAGCTCCAATCTCAATCTCAAGATGGCGCTACCGCTTCCTGACGTCAAGTCGGCCGTGGACTGTGCGTCCCTCAGCCAGACTGTCCTACCCTTCTTGTCGCAGCTTACCACCCTGCCCCAGCAGCTGCAGGTCGCTGCGGCGACCAAGGATGCGACCCTCCTGAAGGAGATCTACCTCACTACCAACCCTCTTATCTCGGCGCTTGGCTTGACCCTGGTGCTATCCGTGCTGTTCGTTATCACCTCCGAGATCAACCGCAATTACTCCCAGGTGGATCGGTGCTGGAGCATCCTCCCCGCTCTGTACAATGTGCACTTCGCTGTCTGGGCTCGCCTGAGCGGTCTGCAGACCCAGAGCCTGGACACGATCGCTATCTTCACGCTTCTCTGGAGTGTCAGTACCCCTCAAACCTCTCCCTCTTCGTTGTTACTTGTTACTAACATCCACGCAGGCCCGTTTGACCTTCAACTACTGGCGCCGGGGCGGCTACTCGATCGGCTCGGAGGACTACCGGTGGAAGATCGTGCGCTCGTGGGTCAACGACAACCGCTTCGTCTTCTTCCTGTTCAACATCACCTTCATCAGCCTGATCCAGCCTCTGCTGCTGCTCCTGATCACCGCCCCGTCCTACAACTTCCTCTGCCTGGCGCAGATCGCGGAGCACCGCTCGTTCGAGCTGCCCGACCTGATCTTCTCGCGCGTCGCCTTCTTCTTCCTCCTCATCGAGTACTTCTCCGACCAGCAGCAGTGGAACTTCCAGACCGCCAAGCACGCGTACCAGCAGACCGCCCGCATCCCGGAGAAGTACAAGGGCGTCTTCACGGAGGAGGACCTGGAGCGCGGCTTCGTGGTCAACGGCCTCTGGTCCGTCTCCCGCCACCCCAACTTCCTCTCCGAGCAGGCCATCTGGCTGACCCTGTACCTGTGGAACTGCTACCGCACCGAGTCCTACGTCCAGTGGACCGGCGTCGGCGTCCTCGGCCTGCTGCTCATCTTCCAGGGCAGCGTCCGCCTCACCGAGTCCATCAGCGCCGGCAAGTACCCCGAGTACCGCGAGTACCAGGCGCGCGTGGGCCGGTTCCTTCCTCGTCTGTCTGCCAAGCCCAAGTACAAGGGCAGCGGCAAGAAGAAGGCTCGTCGCCAGGCCTCCGAGCAGGTCGAGCAGCCCGTTCAAGAAGAGGAGAAGAAGAGCCAGTAAGACTATATCTCTGGCCGTTCGCAGCACTCTTTTGGTTAGAGCCGTAGGTGGACACATTGTATCAGAATATACGAAGTAAATATATCTTGGTGTCACATTTTGGAAAGGATATGCTGCTCTTGTTTCTGTTCAAGTACTCAATTCTTTCTCTTCTTTGGTATCCTGTGCAGGGCTAGTTCCTGCGCCTTGGTCTTCTTTCTTCTCTTCTTGGATGTGTTTTTGTCTTATATATCGCTCAGGGAGCAGCAGGTTTATCTGGCATTCGTGACGAGGGCGGCGTTGAAAAGCATATGTGTATATGGTTGAATATACAAAACAAGTTAGAAAGGCTCTGGTTGTGGGCAACAACTACCGGAACGATGGTTATCCATAAAAAGTAAGCCATATATTCAAATTAACACAGGTGTATCTACTCCGTCTTCCGTTCGTCGGTCCCTCCGGGCTTTTCCCTCCACGACCTTACTCAAAACCCTCATCCCACAAACATTCCCCAGTCAATCTCCCCTCGCCTTCTACACGCCAGCCTACAAGCCTCGTGCATCCAAAGCCGCGCGAAGCGTCTTCTGAAAGCCAAAGACATGCTCAGGGCTCAGCATGGTATAGTGGGCGCCGCCGACATCATGAAAACGGGGCTGCGAGCGGGTGAAGTCCTCCCACTTGCTCAGCTGCTCCTCGCGCCACTGCTTCTTGGAGGAGGCGACGACGGCCAGCGGGATGCAGTAGAAGACGTCCATGCCGGCGATAGAGCCAGAGGGGTCGTAGTCGATGGCCATGCTCTGCAGCGAGAAGGCCAGGCTGGCCCACTTGACGAGCGCGGCCTCGGACAGCGCCAGCTCGCTCAGCCGGGTCTGGTCGGCCTCGGCCATGACCCGGGCGAGGGCGTCGTCGCGCGACGCCCCGTCCTGCAGCTCGGCGGAGAGCTCGCGCGAGCGCGCCTCGGTGATCAGGTCCAGGAAGTAGGAGAGGTGGAGCAGGCACTCTTTCCAGTCGAGCTGGCGCATGCGCGACTTGATGTGGGGCGGCAGGTTGAAGGAGCCCAGGAAGCGCACCTCGTCGCCGTGGGCCTCGAGCACCTTGCCGACCTCGAAGGCCAGCATCGAGCCGTAACTGTAGCCGGCCAGGGCGTAGGGCCCCGCGGGCTGCTCGCGCTTGATGGCGGCGTGGTAGGTCGCCACGACCTCGGCGATGGTTGCGAAGGGCGTCTCGCCGTCGTTGAAGCCCCGCGCCCGCAGCGCGTACACCGGCCGGTCGACCAGGAACTTGGCCAGGTTCAGGAACACCAGCACCTCGCCAACGCCCGGGTGCACCAGCCACAGCGGGCTCTTGGTGCCCTGGCCCTGCAGCTTGACCACGGGGCTGTACTCGTGCTTCTGCTGGAGGTCGTGCAGGGCGCGGGCGAGGTCGCGCACCGTGCTGTTGGTCATGAGCGTGATCATGGGCAGTTCGGCCGTCAGGTCCAGGTGCTCCTCGATGTTCTTCTTGAGCTTGATCAGCTCGATCGACGTGATGCCCATGTCGAAGATGGGCGTCTGCACGTCGAAGTCGCCCGCGGGCAGGCCCAGGGACGTGGTGAAGATCGAGAGCAGCTGCTGCTCGAGCGCGTCCGTCGGGTCCTTGCGCGTGACCCGCCGGTACAGCTTGACCATCTCCTCGTTGATCTCGAGGTAGGTCTGGTACTCGCCCTTCTCGTAGGCGGTCTTGATCTTGGCCCGCGACAGTTTGCCCAGCGCCGACTTCTGCAGCAGGGACCGGTCGAGCGGCAGGAGCTTCGGCCGGCAGCCCGTCGACATCATCACCACCTTGGACATGGCGTCGGTCGTCTGCACGCGGGCGATCATGTCCTCGGGGGCGTAGGTGGGCAGGTACACGACGATGATCTCCTCCGTGTCGCCGCCGGGCGGGAAGGACGAGAAGCAGCAGTTGAAGCTGCGCGTCAGGCCCGCGATGTTGGCCTCGTCCAGAGCGCTTTCGACCTCGTGCGGGTAGTAGTTCACTCCGTTCACGATCATGGTTTCCTTCGCGCGGCCGACCAGGGTCAGGTTACCGGCCGCGTCGATGACGCCGCGGTCGCCGGTGCGGAACCAGTTGTCCGTGGTGAAGGCCTCAGCCGTCGCTGTCGGGTTGTTGAAGTACTCCTTGAACACCACGGGACCCGAAACCTCGAGAGACCCGACCTCTCCGGCCGGCACGGGGTTGTTCTCGCCGTCGGAGACTCGCATGCTGATGCCAGGCATGCAGGACCCCACAGAGGCGAACTCTGAGGACCGCTGAACATCGTACCGGGGGAAATCGGTGTTGAAGATGGCTCCAGCGCAGGTCTCTGTCATGCCGAATCCAGGTATGATAGCATTGGGGGGAGCACCGTGCTCCTCCAGAAGCTTTGCGACCTCCTCGCAGGTCTTGGTCACGTTGGCCTCTCCACCGGACGCGATATAGCGGAGACAGCTCAGGTCCCAGTCGTGTGGGACGGAGTCTCCCTGGCTCTTGATGGTAGCGCGGATCTTGCCGAGAAAGAAGTTGGGAGCGAAGGTCCTCGAGACGCGGTGCTTGTGGATCAAGTCAATGAAGGCCGTAGGGTGCGAAAGGACATCGGGAGCCTGGACATGGATCTGGTCCTTTTCCCCGTACATTGCTTGAAGGTGGATCTCAATCATCGCGGCAACATGATCCAGACCGATCCAGTTCAAGAATGAGGTTCCCTCCGGCAGCTCGACCACCCCGTATTTACCGGCAATAGCTGCCAGAATTTGCCCATGGGTCAGACACACGGCTTTGGAGTTTCCCGTGCTCCCCGATGTGAGCATGAGCACTGCATTATCACTGGCACTTGAATCTCGGCAGATGTCGGAGCTATCTGTTGGCGGAGCATTGTCCACATCGAGTGACTCCACTGCAACTGGGTCGATAGCTTCTTGTCCCCCAAACTCGGGCAAGAGGTCAGCCCGTGTCAGGCATAGGGGGTTGTTGAGCATTTTCGACAGGTGTTCGAGATGTGCGGTGCGGTGAGATGGGTTGTTGGAGAAGGGGATTGACAAGGCTGGGAGGCATCCAACAAAGAGAGCGGCCCAGAACCAGACGATGATATCCCAGTGAGTATTGAAATGAAGCAGAACCACGCTTCCAGATTGGAAGTCTTCTCTCGAGCGAAGAGCCCAGGATGCTTTCAAGGCTAGCATGAATAGCTGACTGTAGGAGAAGACTCTGGGCTCGTGCAGATTTCCCATAGGGTAGGAGACGACATTGCCGCTGCCTTCTTTCGCAGCGACGACCTCGAGGAGATGTTGTAAATTTCGCAAAGACATTGTGTCACTTATGGAGAAGGTGGATGGGGGGGTGAGGACATGGGTCTGAGGATAGAACTGAGAGTCAAACAGCTTCACGATGCGTCGCGGTGCGTCGCCTTTATAACCCTACTGGCCCAGAATCTGGATCTCCAAAGAACGCATGATGGACAGTACCATTTGCCTTGCCGCGGCCCTGTCTTGGCTAGAGAGGAACAGACTCTTTTGGCAAATGTGCAGCCGTCCGAGATATGCAAATGAGTTGGCTTTCTTGTTGACAGTATCGGTTAAGCTACTTTGGTTAAAGCTCATCATCGGGTCTAGACTTACCGTACAGTCAATTGAACACGAGACTGCTCGTCCGAACACACGGATCCGAGTCGAGTCCGCATTGACGAAGAAGGTAAGCAATCTGTATCGGGTCTGCAGCGTAGTGGGTGTCAACAAACTTCAATTAAAGACGCATGGTCAATGCCGGCCATCCCGTATGATTCGAGAGACCGCCCCCGTCACCTGCTCGCCAAGGCTGTGACATGAATGGCGCAGTGATGTCGATCCTGCGAGCTGCCATGGAGTACTGGAGCATACTTTGTAGTTGCTTGCCAGTCTGAGCTGCGCTTTGTTGACTGAAACAGTAGTCACCGCCACACCCCAGCTATCGGAGAGATAACGAGCCTAGAGCTGCCCTCAATTGGCTTGATTAAGCTGCCAACCACATCACCCTTTGTCAGGACACGGCTTCAGCCAGCTCTATACCAGCAAACCAAGCTGTTCTCATGATAAAGGAGACTGCCATGTTCCATCCGCGGATATGCATGGTGAAGCATCACGGCGATGTGTCGTCGAAGGCTCATCAACATAAGTGGCTATAGCCCGACAAGCGTTCAAGCCAAAAGTCTGGGCAATGCACTGCATGGAGCGAGATGGATTGAGGCACTAATCAGCGGAAATGGCGGACAGACGAGAGATTCGAAACGTGACTATAGTCCCGCATATATCATGGCCTCCCTTGCGCACCGCTCCTCATTTATGCGGTATCACCATGATGTGAATAAGATGCATGTATGCAGCTACTGGTAGTGGCTTATGATCTGTGACATGACATGGAAGGTCATGGTCGAGGGATGATGAGGACGGGATGGTGTCTCCCGGGGTAGCAGTACGCAGTTAACTCCGGATCATCGAGCCTTATAACCAACAGTAGTAAATGCACAAACCAACAGACTATGCTGCAGGGTCTCACCTACTTCTGCTAGGTCATAAATTGATGGTGCCCAAAGATGCCAGCGCAGAGGATGGGTGCAGGGTAAGCGAGTTGAGAGGAGAGAAGAGAAGAGGAGAGGAGAAGGTTGACCCCGCCTGACGAAACTTGGACGACACACACACTCCCCCGAAATACAGTTTATAAGAGGCTGGCGACGTCCTCTGAGAAACCCCTCCCTTCCCCCTGGCTTAGCCAAACTACACAGTGCAACACTTCTGACATCCAAGATGACAGTCGCACCTAACACGGACTCCCGAATGGCCTTTATTGGTCTGGGAGAGATGGGCAAGGTAAGAACAATATCCCCATTGTCCCATCATCAGCTTAACCTCGAGATCCCCCGACAGAAGCTATACTGATAAAAGAACATAGGCAATGACTCGCAACCTTCACCGCGATGGAAATCTAACCAGCCCATTGACCCTCTGGAACCGGACCAAGAGCACCGCGGACGCCCACAGCGCTGACCTCGGAGACTGCAAAGTGGCCGAAACCGTGCAGGAGGCGGTCGAGAGCGCCGAAATCATCTGGTCCTGCCTGCAGGACCAGTCCGCGGTGGAGCAGGTCTTCGACAGTATCTTCGCAGCCGACGTCAACATCACAGGCAAACTGTTCGTCGACAGCTCAACCATCGCTCCGGAATGGTCAAATGCCACAGCCAAACGGGTCATCGAAGCTGGGGGAGAGTTCGTCTCGATGCCAGGTAAGGGAATTGCCATCCTGCTTACAGAGACTCTGTGTCTTCTCTCGTTCTCTGACACCCAGAAAAATTACCAGTCATGGGCGAGCCCGTGGTAGCAGCAGCCAAGAAACTCATCTGCATCCCAAGCGGGAAGCCCGAATCGGTTGACCGAATCCGACCATATCTGGAGGGCGTGTAAGTTGTTTCTCGATAGAACACAGTTGCCACCCATTGCATTGGGGAAATATGTGGCTCATGCGCAAGTCTAGGGTGTGTCGGGCGATCGTCGATCTGAGCGGAGAAGAGCCGGGCACCTCGTCCCTGCTGAAGCTGATGGGCAACTTCCTGATCATGACGACGATGGAGACGGTGGCGGAGGTCAATGTGTTTGCCGACAAGTCGGGGATCGGCACCAAGAACATGAACAAGCTGATGGGCGCCATGTTCCCCAACCCGCCGCATGCCATCTACAACCACCGCATGCTGACGGGAGAGTACTACGAAGGCACAGTACGCGCTACCCCTTCAACCATGTTCTCGCATTCATTCACAGCTGACAAACTATGCGATGTACGCAGCCCATCGTCGAGGTCTACAAGGCATTGGCCCTCACAGGCCAGGTGCTGGATATGGCCAAATCGTGCGGCGCCTCCGTCCCCATCTACGAGGTTGCCCGGGAGCACCTGAAGCTCGTGCAGGAGCACGAAGGGTCCAAGGCCGACATCACGGGGATTTATGGCGCTGTCCGGGTGAAGAGTGGACTGCCCTACCGGAATGGTGCCGCGGAGGGGAGCAGCAATGAGAAGTAAAAAGTTATCAAAAACTCGGGGGGCGGGGGGGGGGGCGCGGGTGGTGGATGGCGAACATTGGGGAGTAACTTTCTCCGTACAGCACGGAGACGTTCATGTTATAAGCAGTTCAGAATAAGTTTTCAGTGGCTGGCCACTAGGGACTGCAGCCTACATGTCGAATTGCCCATTGCGATCTGTGGACACTGGACGGTAACTTTGGTCGAGGGTCGATGCATAGGACCTGTCATATGATCCCTTAGCTATTTGGCTATTTTGGGGCTTTCTCGTTGTCGTTCCCGTGTTGTTGCCTGCTACTCCGCATCCTAAGATAGAATGCACGTTGGGTGCAGGATATTGCCGACAACATCACTCCAAGGGTATGAGTCAAGCGTTGGGCATGGACTCGGCCTGCACCACTGTTTCCTTTTCCTTTCTCTTTTAGCACAGGGTGGTTTTGTGACTTGGTGTTTCACTATGAGTCACACCGCCAGATCTCCGGATCCATGGCACCAATGTATTACATTATGATTGAGGTTTGCAGCGAAAAGAGTCAACAGTATACTGATCACCTACTATACATACATACATACACGACACGACACATCATACACGAGACACACTCACCATTGCTCATGACCGAGGGAGGGCATCCACCAGCGTAGATGAGGAAGGGGAAAAGCCATCTAAGACAAGGTCACTTCTGTACCAGATGAAGGTAGAGGAAAAAGGTTGGAAATGGAGGGGGCGTAGCGTGCGCTGGGGGTAGAAAGCACGAAGCTTGGTATTTATGGGCGTGGCCGACCACTGTTGATACAGGAGGGAAGAGGTAGATTTGAAGGAGTGTGGGATGTATTGAGCCCCCTCCAGAAAACGATTTGAAAGAAGATTGAAAGGAGATGCTCCGTGACTGGAAAATCAAGAAAAATAGATACAAGACCTGAACAAGATGGAAGGAATCGAAAAGGGAAAAAAAAAAAAAGAAAAAGAAAAAAGCGATGTATGTTCCCCTCATCAGCCATGAAAGTATTCCCTGCTCCAAATAGACACAAAAAAAGAAAAACGATGAACGGTTACAGCCAGATGAGAAATCCGTGGTAGCAACCGGAAGGTTGAGTGATAGCGACGATCTATGGTGGGAGTGGTGTTGAGTCACGTCCATCCTTTCCTTGGGCGCTGTCGTCCGTCTGTGTCGGTTCGGGGGGAGCAATCGTGGCGCCGGAGCGACCATCGAAGTATTTGGCGAACTCGCCTGAGTCGGGCCATTCCCGCGGGCCCAAAAGACGAATCATATCGTCTCGGCTGAGAACTTCTTTGGCCAGAAGCTCTTCGGCCACGATGCCGACTTCCTTCTTCTTAGCCTCCAGGAGGTCGCGGCATTGCTTGTGTGCCTTGGCGATGATTGAACGGACTTCCATGTCAATATTGCGCGCTGTTTCTTCCGAAAAAGGCTTGTGCATCTGCGATTGAGGGTCCTCCTCGTAGAAGATATAACGAAGACTAGGAGACATGCCATACTTGGTCACCATGGCTGTGGCCATCCTGGTTACTTTGTTGAAATCGTCACTGGCGCCAGTGGTGATGGTATCGAAGTGCAGTTCTTCGCTGACACGGCCACCAAGCGTCATTGCCATACGGTCCATCATCTGCTTCTGGTTCATCAAGTAGGTATCACCGTTGGAAGGTAAGTACTGCGCGTAGCCCAAGGCTCCCTGACCACGGGGGATGATAGAAACCTTGAGAAGAGGATCGGCCCAACGGAAGTACCAGCCACAGATAGCGTGTCCAGCCTCATGGTATGCAACTGTACGCTTCTCCTCAGGAGAGAGTACAAGTGACTTCTTTTCCAGGCCACCGATTACACGCTCGATCGCCTGCTCGAAGTGCTTCATTGTGATGCTCTCCGCATTTTCACGGGCCGCTGCGCGTAGGAGTTAGCATTGCGCAGAGAATAAAGAGATGGGGGGAGACAAACCAACGAGTGCCGCTTCGTTCACACAGTTCGCGATATCAGCACCGGCAAATCCAGGGGTCAAGGCCGCAAGTCGTCCTTTCAAGTACTCGATATCCTCATTGGTCACGATTTTCTTCAGATAAACGGCAAAGATCTGCTTGCGACCATCCATGGTAGGTCTGTCGATGGAAATATGTCGGTCGAATCGACCGGGACGCATCAAAGCCTTGTCCAAAATGTCGGGTCGGTTCGTACCAGCCAACACGACCACTTGATCAGTAGTGTTGAAACCATCCATTTCGGTAAGAATTTGGTTCAAAGTACTCTCGCGCTCATCATTTCCACCACCCATCTGGTTCTTGGAACGCGCTTTGCCGATAGCGTCGATCTCGTCGATGAAGATGATGCAGGGAGTGTTCTTACGGGCATTGGCAAAGAGGTCGCGCACACGCGAAGGACCAACACCAACAAACATTTCGACGAATTCAGAGCCGCTGACGCTGAAGAAGGGAACGCCGGATTCACCAGCAGTAGCCTTGGCAAGCAAGGTCTTACCTGTACCAGGAGGGCCCGAAAGAATAGCACCGCGAGGAATCTTGGCTCCCAGCTTTTGAAACTTCTTAGGGTTCTTCAAAAAGCTAACAAACTCCATGATCTCCACTTTCGCTTCGTCCATGCCAGCCACATCAGAAAACTTGATCTTGATGTCCGACTCGTGGTTGAACCGTTTGGCCCGACTTTTGCCAATGCCGAAAATACCGCTCTGGCCACCTCCGCCGCCTGCACGTCTCGACAGGAAAAAGAGACCGCCAAGAAGAAGGACCGTAGGAGCAAAAGACAAAAGCGTAGCTGCCAATGGAACCTCCTCAGAATATTGAACGGGAATCCGCTCCGTGCTTGGAATACCAAGTTCCTCCTGCGCTGCATCAAGTTTCCGTTCAAAGCTGTCGACAGAACCGATGCTGAAGAAATAGTAAAAGCTGCCGTTCTGAGCAGGCGAGCCGGGATATACGGTGGCAGCCGCATCCCGATCCAGGTAAACTCGCACTCGATTGTTGTTGATCACAACTAGCTTCTCCACCAAGCCCTTCTCGAGGAAATCCGCTCTAAACTCCTGCCAAGTGATATCCTGTTTGTTCTCTGAAGGGAACAGGCTAGTATAGAACCAGAAAAGAACGAGGGTACCGATCAAGATTGACGGCACATCAAGTTTGATCTCGCTGAACTTCGGTACGTCGCCATTGGGTTGCTGTCCTTTATCATTTTTCTGCCCCGAACCTTTCCCAGATTTCGCCCGGTTTTCTTCCCTTCTTTTATATAGATTGTCCACATGTTCCTTCATTTCTCGAATGTCCGCCTTGGTGTATTTGCTGGGGTCTGTGTATTTCTTTTGAAACTCGTCCCGCTTGCCCTCCATCTCTTTCTCCATGGCTTCAAGTTCCGCCTTCGGGTGTTTCGTGGGATCCTCTCCCCACTTTTTTCTGAACGCCTGCCGTGTGGCTTTGAGCTCTGTTTCAAGGGCCTTCAGTTCCTCCAAGAACTCCTGGTGCCGAGGACTAGGAGATTCAGGATCTTCTTTGCCATCGGTAGCTTTCTGTGAAGATCCCTCGTTGGCGTCTGAAGATTGTTGCACATACTCCGCATGCTTATCATAGATATTGCTCACATCCCTGGCGAATTTGATGAATTTCATCATCGACGGAGTCTTCCCTTGGACAACCTGTTCCATATAAGACCTCATGTCTGGATTTAAGCCGCAGACCATGCACTTTTGTCGCATTTCCTCCACCATTGATTTGGCAGGCTCGAAATCCATCCGTGTCTTCATCTCCTCGACGAACCGATTGAGCAGCTGCTCGTCTTCGGGCGTGATGGCGTGCTGGGGGGTGTTCTTCGCCTTGGCATTGCCAGATTGACCATCGGTGCCTTCCGTCTTCTTGTTCTGGCCATTCCCGTTGGCTGGCGGCTTCGGAGCGTTGTCGCCGGGTTGCTGCGTGGCGTATGTGCGCGCTCGCTGCGCGAGGATCAGGGCCGAGACTCGGGATTGGGGGGCATGCACGGTGAGCGGCCCGGCGCGGAAGACGCTGTCGGCTACTCTCCTCGAGTACCGGGCCAGGTTGCCTGGTCGTCGAAGCAAGGAAGCCATGATTGTGAAGGGGGAAGGTGAAGGGTATCGAAGGCCCGGGAGGGCGACCAGTTTCAGATGGGTGGCGCGATAGGGCGTACGTGGTGTTCGATCTACTCGGGTCTCAATGGCACAGGTAGATCAGTAGTTGCCGTGTAGGGCTGATTTCCAAGAGCACGAGGTGTAGAGGAGAGAAGAAAAGGTGGTGGCGGGGAGGGGGACGGAGGGAGAGGGGAAGCTCTTTAGTTGGAGCTGATTTCGTGCCGGAACGAACGATCGTCTTCCCGCCGAAGAGGTCATCTCGCTCGGTCGGTTTTCGCCGTTCCGTTGAACCAGCTGAGTCATCAGACTCCCACCGCCTTTCTGCATTAGTGATTGAGGGCCGGCCAGAATCCTTAGGAATCTGGTGGACTCCGTCATTGATATGTTGGCTCCGGATACGTTGTAGTCTTAGACACCGCTGCGACTGGAAACACGGTCATTGACCTAGAATAATCTTGAGTGCCAGAGATTTAGTCGAACTGAAATGTCAGAGTCTGACACCGCTTGTGTAGTCAATCCTCAAAACACATACAGAACGAGTGAATTGCAACCGCAGCCAATCTACTGTCTTTCACCGGAGACTCTATTTGATGCTCGGAGCCACCGCTGCTGAATGAGTTGACAAATTTATCAATATCTCTATATGATTAGGCCCATATAATGACAGCGAAAGAACTATAACAGGTGAACATGAAAGTTCATGACACAAGAGAAACCACTGGGATACTTTTTGACAAAGCAAAATGCTTAACATTGAACAAAACCCAACTCCATTCATAACCTCAAGGTATCGAACCCGACCGGGCAGCCGGGGAGCAAGAAACGTAAGAACCCAAAAAGACCCTTTAGTCGAGATCCATTTCCTCCTGCGTAGTTCCGTCCACCAAGATTCTGGTCCTCTTTCCTGTTCTGATGCGCTCCTCGCCGTGCAGTCTGGTCTTGCCCGTGTCCAGAGCGGCCAGCTGGCCCTCCTCGCGCTCGCGCAGCTCCTTGCGGATGAGGTGCTCGCCGGAGGCCACCACCTTGCGGTCCTCCTCGCGCTTGCGGTCCCGCGCAAGCTTGCCCGCCAACCGACGCTTGGTGAAGACCCGCTCTCTGCGCTGCCGGATCTCCTCCACTCTCTCCATGGCCTTGATGGTAGCGGCCACCAGGTTTCTGTCGTACTTGACGGGAACGTTGCGCTTCTTGGCGAACTGGGACAGGACGAGGGAGGAGTCGACGATCATCTCCTTGCCCTTAGCGGCACGACCGACCTTGGTCCACTTCACACGTCTCGGTTGTCGCTTGGCCTTGAAGTTCTGGTGGGTAATGGGGATGTCAGTTTCGTTCTGAGATGATGCACCCACGAAAGCGTGAGGGGAAAGAGGGGACTTATCATTTGCTTCTGCAGAAACGGAACGCCTTGGCGTCATTGCGGACGAACTGAATACCCTTGCTAGGGTAGACCGGGCGAGAGCAGAAGTGGCAGGTTTCGACTCTATCGCGGTCGTTCGTCAGAAAAAAAAAGTCACAGCAGTAGCGATAACGATACTCAAGATAAAGGCAAACTCACCTCATGATGGGCTATTTTATCGCGTGAAAAGGTCCAACGGCAACTGTGTGATAGTGATGGTTATAAAAGTACTGTCGCAGAGTACCACTGGATAATGAATGAACAGAAGCCGCAAGGAACCACCTGAATCCCACCGTCGTGTCAAGAAGATATCCGATGTCCAGGACAGGAACCGCCATTCAAAAAATTGAGAAGCGTGGAGCAGCCGGCACTAAACCCAAACGGGGGATGCGGCGCCGCTCCGATTTTTTATCTGGACTGCGGCGGCTTCTCCTTCCCCAACGTCACAACTTCGAGATCCCTTTTGCGCCTCCCCTAAGCAACTCATTTTCCGGGCCAACTTCGCTTCAACTGCAAGATGTCTGCTTTTCTCTACGGTGTTGGTATTGCTACCGCTGCCTTTCTGGTACGTCCGAAGTTTATTTCGAGTGGTTGTGGATTGTCAGGGGCTAACCTTCTCTTCCTCGGTCAGGGTCGCGCGGGCTATGTCGCTCTGCAACGGTCCAGAGGCGGTATGAACGCGGCGGGCAAGGCTTTCTACAAGGGGTAAGCTGACTTGGCTTCTGTGGTCGGGCAACGACAGAGCACTAATTGATACTTAGAGGATTTGAACCCCGGATGAACCGTCGCGAAGCGTCTTTGATCCTGGAACTACCGTACGTCGAAGCTTTCCAAAATACCATACGTTGAAGGGCGAGGGTCGTGTCTAACAAACTGTATAGGGAACGCACGATGAACAAGGACAAGGTTCGCAAGAAGCACCGTCAGCTCATGCTGCTCAACCACCCCGATCGTGGTGGCAGCCCCTACTTGGCCACCAAGATCAACGAGGCCAAGGAGTTCCTCGACAAGCAGCTTTAAATTCTCATTCCGACCGGAGAGTCTTTAGCGAAGCATTTCCACGTCGTGAAAGACGATAGGGTACATTTACGTATCGACCATTGTACAAGAGTTTCTTTCTTCTTTGGGTGCGCATAGCGAGGCGTTGGTGGAAATTTTCTAAACCCGGGAATTCATCCCTTGGGTACGCTCCTGATGGAGACCTGTATTTACACTACTACTGTATACCGATGAGATCGCCGCTCTTGAATGTATAGCTATGATTTATTGGCACACATATGTTTTGGAGCCTAGGCTGAAGCGTTGGCGAGTAGCTCTGCATATGCTTGTCGTATGCCTGTCGTATCGTAGTATAGACCTCGCTGATCCACCTTGTGTGACATGTGATAGGTCTGGGTAGCGGTAAGCCAGGACAACCTGGGATGTTTGAGCCTCTAATCATAAGATGAGGTCTGTACAGAGTCAAATTCCAAGGACCGCCAGGGATATATTGCAGGATAACAGGTGTCAACAGTTGTCAACAGTCAAACAACAACCCTGCATGTAAATTGGCAGAAACAGATGGATGGATAAAGAAATTAGTCATAGACAAAGGGAGAGAGTGGAACGGCCACTGGCTGGCAGGCAGGCAGGCAGGCAAGCGGGCGATGGCACCAGCCAAGGCCGAGAGTCACAGCTTCAGTCAGTAGAAAAGGTAAAGAGCGGGTTCGGACGGAGAGAAGGCCTTCCATCTTCCGTTACCCACGGAGATTCGGGGTTAACGACTTCCGTCCGTTCTCGTATTCGGACACCCTCATTGAAGCTTGATGCCAGATGATACGATCAGACTTTCATGACAAGATGAAGATCAAAGGAGCTAATGCGGAGTACTAACACCAGGCTGCCGTCATTATTCTTTAACTAACTGTTACACTAAAGCCATACTCTATAATTATAATTATCGACATATATTGACAGTGGATGTGATAGCAAGCTATCTCCGTCCGGATGCAATAATCTGTAAGCTTGTGTCTCAACTCTCTTTTTTGTCTGTCTGTCTGTCTGTCTGTCTGTCTGTCTGTCAGCTCTCGGATCAGATTTGAGAATTGATCCGGTCCCATTATTGCTTCGATCCCACAATCATCAATCAACTCAGTCAAGCTGTCGTCCGTCCTTGACTGTCCTCCACCCCTGAATATTCTTCTGCTCCTATCTCTCCTCTCCGTTGTCAGTCAGTCCGAGAAGAGGAAGGGAAAAATTAGCCCGAGTCGCCACGTGCTTGCAACTTATCGGGGAAAGGAAGTTAAGGGAGCAAAGCAGCCAGTGTGGATTACTCAATCCACCCTCAGTGCGTCTGTCTGTCCCATCCGCTAATTAAAACTAAAACCAATTCATTCCTCCCCCGACCGACTTCATCATTGTTCTTCTTCCTGTCCTTAGGGTCCCGTTTCTTTTTCTACTTTATATTTTCTTTTCCCTTCAACTCAACCGCGTTCTTGCCTCGGTGGATGCGCAATCTTTTTAGCAAATCCGGTTTCTCGATCGGCTCACCCTAGTCATTCCTTATCGTGAATAATCAACGGTTGGCTTGCATCTGCATTCCATTGACGTCGTCGCCGGGAAAAGTAACCCCGCATCCAGCCCATTTTCGACTCGACTCAATCCATACCCGCTCGGTCTAGAAACTCCACTCCGTCATAGAAATTCTCCTTATTACACTCGGGAACCTTTTCCTGTCTTCGCTCCCATCGCAATGGATGGCATCGGGGAAGGCCCCGACGGCATGGGCTTCGACATGCCCATGCTCATGAACCAGCAGCAGCAGTTCTTCGGCGGCTATCCTCACGACACTTCGCCGATCCCCTCCGCGCATCATAATGCAGCGTTTCAGGATGATACCGCAATGGGCATGGTTGATGATAGCAATGATGCCAAGAGACGGAGAATCGCAAGGGTGAGTCGCTGATCGTGCGATTTGACGCACAGCACTGGGCCTTCTGGTCGGCAATGGGCTGATCATGCTTCTTCATTCAGGCTTGCGATATGTGTCGAAAGAAGAAAATCAAATGCGATGGCAAGATGCCCAAGTGCTCCCACTGCATCAACTACAAGACCGACTGTGTCTTTACTCAGGTAGAGAAGAAGCGGAATCCGCCCAAAGGGTGAGCGTTCTTCGCTCGGCTGTGCTATCGTCTCGGTGATGCGCTAACAACGTGGGGTCCTGCAGTGCCAAATATATCGAAGGCTTGGAAAACCGATTAGGGAGGATGGAATCGCTACTACGCCTTTCGGGCCTGTTGTCAGAGGAGGATGGAGGAAAGACTGATCTTGGGACCTTGGAACGACGCCTTGCCGATCGATCTTTGGCGAATGGTGGTCTGAGCCTGCCCAGAAGCCCAGGAAAATTCAATACCTCCAACTCCAACAGCCAGTCTCAACAAGCCTCCTCGCATCACTCTACCCCTAGGGTCGAATCGCAGTCAAGTCCGCACACAGCCCCTACATCTCCGGAATCGCCGAAGGAATCCGAAAATGAAGTCGAAGGTCTGTCGGACATGATGTGCTCGCTCGTGACAAATAACTGTGGGGAAACAAGATACATTGGTCAGTACATGTATCAATATGAGATGGCTCAGAAATGCCAAGTTGACCTGCTATAACAGGATCGTCGTCGGGATTCTCGATATTCTCTCCGAAAGGCATACAGTGGGTGAATGAGAAAACAGGCGACTCATCGTTCCAGGACATGATCTCCTCCGCATACATCGATGACAACAAGTGGATGTATTGGAAGCCCGAGATCTTCAGCGACATATTCGCCCGTCGAGTCTTCAAGCCGTTGCCTCCTAAAGAAGAGGCCATGTCCCTCTTCCAGGACTTCTTCGCCAACTTCAATTGCATGTTTCCGCTTTTCCACGAACCAACTTTCATGCATCTAGTAGAGCGGCAATATTCTCGGGATCCGTACGAAGGCTCCGGCTGGTGGGCTAGCATCAACGTCGTGCTGGCCATCGCGCACAGAATTCGGGTGATGAATAATCTGGTGCCACAAGAGGAAGACAAGAAGGCGTGGCTCTACCTGAAGAATGCAATGGCCGTTCTGACTGAGCTCACGATGCGGAATACGGATCTGCTGAGCGTCCAGGCCTTGCTGGGAATGGTAAGTGGCCTTCATTGAGTGCTGGCATAGATTGCTGACACAGTCCCAGTCACTCTTCTTGCAAGGTACCCCCAACCCGCAACCATCTTTCTTCCTTGTCGCGGCAGCTATTCGGCTGTCTCACAGCATAGGGTTGCATAAGCGCGGCTCTGGGTTCGGTTTGAATCCTGTAGAAGTTGAACAACGAAAACGGGTGTTTTGGATTGCTTATTTGCTGGATAAAGAGTAAGCCGAGTCCTTCTCCTTTTGGACTGCGTTCGCTGACCTCCGACCCAGTTTATGTCTCCGTTCCGGCCGTCCACCTGTTCAGGACGATGATGACATGAACGTCGAATTACCGAGCGAAGACCCCCCTGACAATATTGGCAATGTGCCACTGTCAGATGGAAAGAGCAAGTTCAATCTCTTCAGGTCGATGTGTCGTTTTGCTACTATTGGGAGTCGAGTTTACAAGCGACTGTATTCCGCGAAGGCATCGAAACAGTCGGATGGAGAATTGCTGAACACGATCGGAGAGCTTGACAAAGAACTCGAAGAGTGGAAGGACAGCATACCACTTGACTTCCGCCCAGAGAACGAGATTAAAGCTACTCATACACCGTTGATCCTGCATGTTGTCGTTCTCCACTTTGCCTACTACAACTGCTTGACAACGATCCACCGAATGTCTGTTCATCATGGATACTGGACTAGCCGTCTTTCGAACTATGCCATTCAAGGCCTCAATGCCAGGCCCTTGAACCCAAGGGTTTTCTTGTCGGCAGTCCTTTGCGTGACCGCTGCTCGAGCGTCCATCAATCTCATCAAATACATACCGCAAGGCGACTTTGCATGTGTCTGGTCAGTACACATCTTGTTTGGCTGCATGCTTGTCTGCTAACAGGCTCTTCTAGGTTGATACTATACTATCCGGTCTCTGCATTGGTTACCCTTTTCGCTAATATCCTCCAAAATCCCAACGACGCACGAGCGCGTTCTGATGTGAAGCTGATGAATGTGGTGGTCAATTTCCTGTCGACGCTGGTATCCG
The DNA here is from genome assembly GCF_003184785.1 of Aspergillus japonicus CBS 114.51. NCBI lineage: Eukaryota > Fungi > Ascomycota > Eurotiomycetes > Eurotiales > Aspergillaceae > Aspergillus > Aspergillus japonicus. The sequence goes on from NW_020291673.1 coordinate 294,152, forward strand.
ATGAATCAAACGGAAGTATCAAACGCATGCTCACTCTCTGTGGCGAGTTCGAACGGATCGCGCAGGTAGTCCTCGACAAGGCAGAGAGGGAGTCCCACTCGAAGAAAAAGCGCAAGGCCACGTCCGATGACCCTAAGAACACGCAACAGCAACAATCATCCAATCCAGTTCAGTCCCCAACGACCCCCGCCACCGGAGCATCAGATGCGCCTTCCTCCGCCCGAACCGCAGTACCCCTTGCATCGTCTTCGTTTCCGGCGGCTCAAAATAATCAGCCCACGGGCAACTCACCCACTGCAGCACGCAACTTTGTCCCCGATCAAGCCTTTTCTGCAGCTGGTAGCGGTCTTCCCCCGAATCTTCAGGAAACTATACATAGTCTTACAAACCTGGGCCCCGACTTTGAAATGCTCAGCCCACACAATCTGGACGGCGTGCGATTTGGCGAGCAGCCACCCTTTGCGACGACCGCCGCCGACAACCCCCTCTCATCCTTCCAGCAACCATTCGTTCCACAAGATCTGTGGCAGATGCCGATGACTATCGAATGGGATTGGGCCGACATGTCGAACAATTTCCCGGTCTTTGGTGACACCAGCGGTCCCAGTGGCGGGCCTCCGAACGAGTCATGATGCTATGTACACGACATACACGGGGCGAACTGGTCACACATAGGACGGGAGAGGGGGGCGGAACGGGTACATGCATGCGTAACGACTACTTTTGATTTGTTATCTGTCCATTTTACTTCAACCTTCCATTCATCACATACGGGAGTTCCACGGAGTTCCGACGGGCAAGGCCGAATCTGACCCGAGGCTTTTCAGGGGAGGGGTGCGGGATCTTATGCTTCTTGGAGGGATTAGCGTTTATTATTTTTTTATATCCATTCCCCACCATCCCTAACCCCATCCATCCACAAAAAGTCCGATCATATACTTCATTCCTTCGTTTGATACCTCTCCACTAATTATATTCATTTGGTTGTCTCTCCGAAACCCCTTTGACCCTGAAGACTTGTGTCCATTTTTGTCGGAGATGTGAGAGAAAATGCCGGTATAATTTCTCTTTTCCTTCTGGACCGTGTCTTGAAACTCTTGTAGGTATACATGATCTTGTACTTACCAACAACCCTCTCTTTTCTTTCCTTAGGGAAACTTGTGATTGCTTGTGCACTAGAAGTGTATGACTGAAAGATTTTGATGTAGTGTTCAGCAGTCACCCAATGCAGATAGCACATGGATACCCTGGATACCTGTCACCCGGTGCTGGACCACCTGTCCATGCTCAATGCTGAATACAATATAGTATAGTCAGCAGTTTGATAATCCTGTTGTTGTTTTCTATACGAAGCTTCATACAGGTGGTGTACTGTACAGAAGGTCTGGCACGGGCCAGTGCCCCCGGGATGGATGCACGCTAAATCTGGACCGGAAGGTACCCGCGTCGATCCGTTCCGGCCGAAGTCGAGATCTGAAGTGGAACCCTGATTGAGTGTCCATGAGGGAATCCACCAGAGGGAATCTGGCGTCTCGGCTCATGGATAGCGCATCATTGCAGTGTGCTCAATGTTGGACTGACTGATAACGTCAAGAATCTCATGAAAGCTATGCAGATAGTACTGTATCGTACAGTGAGCTCATCTCAAAACCAAAACACCACGTTGAAACCAGACCTAAAACTCATGGGCCTGGATGATTCCATTATTTTCGGTTGTCACATACAATAAAAAATATGTCTTTGACTTCAGATCCCTACTCTTCCAGTTCCAAGCAGATCAACGGATCAAATATATGGTAGTGGTACTTGGCAATATCTGATTTTTCTCCATTCTATGCCAAACCCCTGCACGGCCCGGAATAGCGCCATCTTGTTTCCCACTAACTTTAGGCGTCAATTGCCAACTTCGTCCACCGGATCACGTGGTATCTACCAGGTCCGTCTCCTTGCTCTTCTCTGTTTCAAAGGCAATGAAGTAAACGTCGAAGGAATCACTTCTTCGGTCAATGTGGACAGACAGACATGGCTCGATTAAACCGCTCGCATTTTCTGGCCCTCGCAGTTGTTTTCCACTTACTCTATGTCTATTCTATCTTCGACATTTACTTCGTGAGCCCCGTTGTCGGGGGCATGAAGGCCCACCGCGTCCAGGTTTCTCCTCCTGCTCAACGCGTCGTGTCCTTTGTCGGTAAGGGGGACTATCCCGTTTTCTCTCTCCCCTTCAGTATCTTGTGGAAAGTCGACGGTTCTAATTCTATATAATGGTGGCTGCACTGCAGCTGACGGTCTCCGCGCGGACAAGACCTTTCAACAATTCCCCGACCCGTCCCCAGACGCCCCCACAGATGAGTCGGCGCAGATACCACGTTACTTAGCTCCCTTTCTGCGCACACGAGTGTTGGAACATGGTACCTTTGGAGTCTCATACACGCGTACCGACCGAAACGCGCCCAGGCCATGTGGCCCTTCTCGCAGGCCTCTACGAAGACGTCTCCGCTGTGACCACGGGCTGGAAGCTGAACCCAGTGGGCTTCGATAGCGTGCTGAACCGCAGCCGACATGCGTGGAGCTGGGGCAGTCCCGACATCCTGCCGATGTTCGCGCAGGGGGCCGCACCAGACCGCGTGGATACAGACATGTACAGCGCCGACGCGGAAGATTACAGCAAGGACGCCACCGAGCTAGATATCTGGGTCTTCGACCGCGTGAAGCGCTTCTTTCGTTCCGCCACCGACAACCCAAGCTTGGAGACTGCCCTGAGACAAGATCAGAACATCTTCTTTCTCCATCTGCTCGGCCTGGACACTTCCGGCCACTCTTACCGGCCCTACTCGCGCGAATATCTGCATAATCTCCAGGTGGTCGACAACGGCGTGCGCGAGATCTGCGATGAGTTGCAGGCTTTTTTTGGGGATGACCGGACGGCTTTTGTTTTTACCGCGGACCATGGGATGAGCGATTGGGGCAGCCACGGGGATGGACACCCAGACAATACCCGGACGCCCCTCATCGCGTGGGGCGCTGGCGTGGCCCGTCCCAAGGCAGGGCCCCCGGGCAGCGTGGCGGCTGGACACGATGGGTTTTCTGCCGATTGGCACCTGGATCATGTGCAGAGGCATGATGTCGCCCAGGCTGATATTGCGGCGCTGATGGCATATCTGGCGGGGGATTCCGTTTCCCGTTAACTCGGTCGGACGCCTTCCGTTGCCTTATCTCGATGCGGACGAGTCCACTCAGGCGGAAGCGATGTTGGTTAATGCGCTGGAGATCTTGGAGATGTATCGAGTCCGAGAAAGTCGTATGATGGCCTCGAAGCTCTGGTATGTGCCCTTTCCGGCACTCAGTCACGGCCAAGGTCCAAATCAAGAAGAAAGAATTGCTCGAATCCGTAATGCGATCCGTCAGGGGCATTTTCGGGGGGCGATTGAAGGCTGTGAGGATCTGATCGACCTGTCTCTTCAGGGCTTGCGATACCTACAGACCTATGATTGACTCTTTCTTCGAGCTCTGATCAGCGTCGGCTACCTGGGGTGGATGGCCTTCGCTCTCACGAACGCGCTCAGCCACTTTGACCTACCAAGCGCAGATAATAGTCTTAAGCCAAGACGTTCTACTGTCCGCCTCACCGTGATGGGATTTGTCAGTCTTGCTCTTCTGGTGAGACTGTACTCGCAGAAGTCTCCGATGCAATATTATGCGTACGCTGTTTTCCCGGTCTTATTCTGGGCTGAGGTATGGGCCTGTCAAGATACCTGGACCCAGGCCATTAGGGCACTTTCCACACGGATATCCGCCAGCAACGTGACTGCAGATGTGGCCGGGGTGCTGCTCTTGGGCCTGCTCTTAGAGGCGATCGTAAGTTTCGGTACCCTGCTCGTGCGCACCTTATGTTTACCTAGCAACAGGTTCAAAGTTATCATGATCGCAGGATTTACACACTCATCTACATTCTCGCCCTCTTCTGGCCCGCTATCTATGGCATTGATTTTATCCGTGCCAATCGCCTCGTATGTTTGGCGTGGGCAGTTCAATGTGGTGCTATGAGCATTTTCACCCTTCTTCCGGCCATGAAAACGGAGGATACTACTTTGATGTATGTTCAGCCCGGTTATATCGCATGCGGATTGAGATGATTGCCAGTTAACATAACGAATAGCACCTTATAACGAATAGCACCTTGGGTGGTCTCCTCATGTTTTCCTGCGGTGTCTTGTATATCATCTTCGAACCGACAATACTCCAACGAGCATCATTAGGAAATGTGGTTGAGATTGACCGGTTAGGAAGATTGCTTCTGATGTTCCAGGTCGGATTAGTACCTTTGGCCATATGTATGACGCGGTCCGCAGCGGCCTCCCTGCAGTCTAGAGAAGGACTCCCTCGTCCGACACAGATCCTAGGATGGACAATACTCGGTCAGTACACCACTCCTGCGGCATACCAAGATTAACCTGTACCAGTGACGTCCTTTATCCTCCCGTTCTTCGCTCTGCGGACCAGACGCCACCACATTTACCAACTAGTAGTCCTCTTCTTCACATTTGCCCCACTATTCATACTCCTCACTATCTCCTACGAGGACCTCTTCTACTGCTGCCTGCGCGGCACGCTCTTCACCTGGGTACAACTGGAGTCTAAAGTCTCTGACTACCACCCAGAGCAGCCCGCAACCCCATCCATCGCCCGAAAATCACCACAACTCCGGCCCCTCCGCTTCTCCGACGCGCGCATTGCCCTCTTCTTCCTCTACCTGTCTCACTCCGCCTTCTTCAGCACCGGGAACCTCGCCTCGATCTCCTCCTTCTCCCTGGACGCCGTGCTGCGTCTCCTCCCGGTCTTCGATCCCTCCAGCCAGGGCGCCCTCCTGATCCTCAAGATCCTGGCGCCCTTCGTGCTCGTCTCGGCGAACCTGGGGCTCTTGACCCGCGCGCTGCGCCTGCGGCCTGGGGCACTCTTCGTGCTGGTCGTCGCCGCGAGCGACTATCTGACGCTGCGGTTCTTTTGGTGCGTCCGGGATGAGGGCTCGTGGCTGGAGATCGGGGAGAGTATCACGGTGTTTGTGCTGGCGTCGTTGCTCTGTGGGTTTGTGGCGGGGCTGGAGATGGTTGGGGAGGGGGTTGTAGGGGGGCGCGAGGGGCGCGAGGGGGTCGATGGTGCTGAGGGGGTTGCTGTGGGCACTGAGACGAAGGCCAAGCCTTCATGAGGTGTGTGTGTGTGTGTGTGTGTGAAAAGGCAAGCTCCATTAACCCTCACTTCAAGCCTCAGACCACTCATCAAAAGACCTTGGACACCATGATACCTTTTCAATTCTCCTTGGGGACCTCTCCAGCTGATACGACGTGCTGATTACACGATACGCCGAGGTATAGAACAATCAAAATCTTATCTCTCACACTCCTCGCCATCCAAATTCGCCTGCACAGTTCTGTACCACTAGCGGCATCAAAGATGTGGTGTGCTGTGCAGTATTGTATCTGCGAGCCCCAGATCGATATATAAATCACTCCCCGTAACCAACGCTTGCGCAGCTCCCAGTATGGCCGCAGAATGACTCTATACACCAATAGAACACCTGATAGGAGGTTCCGATTGAGGAGTGTACAGATATCATCCGACTGCTGTTTTAATTTTACTATCGAATGTCAAGTCAAGACAAAAGTGGTTATAGCAACCGGTAGACTAGGCTAGCCATGGATGGGCACCCCAATTCCGAGAGAGCTGGGTGATGGGGGGGAAGGCAGGTCGAAACTTGCGCGAAAAAGGAGTGCAATGCAACATCCAAGTCCGACTGGCGATGGAGCATGAGCCGGGAGTCAGCGGAAGAACGCACACACACACACCCTTCACTCGCAACCAACGCAGAAGATTCCCTTGGGGAAAACTGCGGTGGTCGTTGATGTAACTAATGGCTTATATGTAGAGAGGTGCTTGACAACCAGTAGCTGGCTGCTTGAACCCCCACCCACCCTTTGGCCTTCCACTGTGCCGTGGGGGGGGAATGCGAACTTTATGGGGTGAGTTTAGTCAAAACTTATTAGGGCTCTAGATCCCTCTGGGCCTTGAAGAAAAAAACAAAAAAAAAAAAAAACAAAAAAATCCTTAACTCAACAGTCCAACCAATGTCTACTAGAGTACTGTATACTGCGTTACTGAAGTTCAACCCATCAGTTCCCCCCGCCCCCTCAGTTGCTTGCAAATCTCCTTGCCCTAGGGTGTTGTACAGTACAAGACAAAGCGCCCAGCTGAAGGTACATACATGTACATAGTAACGATTAACCAAGTTCCCCCCCCCCAGTGAACAGGGAACAGAGAACAGTGCACAGGAACCGAATGAATCACCTCTTGTGCCGCAAGTGTGTGTTTGCCGTCCTCGATGTATAGAAAGAAGCTCTAGGCCACGGCGTGGGCTCTCGGGGCCCGTGCGTGCCTGACAACAGCAGCAGCAGCAGCAGCAGTAAGGGCATCCGTCTCCTTTCCCCCCTTGGCTATATACTGCGGACCGCCAGAATCAGTTGGCTCACTCAGGCCCCGCACCAGCGCCAGCAGCTGCTTACTATACTAACAGCGGAGATTTTAGTATTGGCCCCGGTGGTGATGATGATGATGATGATGATGATGATTATCTGGTTTGTAAGGTTAGACCTTCTGGCGCAAAGGTGGCGAGCGGTTTATCAAAGAGCTGGCGTTGAAAACAAAATGCTCCCTGGGTCGCCCCGCTTTTCGATAGCAGGCGGGGTAAAGTTGGATAGGGTGAGGATAATGAGGAGAGGATTCCTGTATAGAAGTGTATTGACGTGGACGGAAATAGAGGGAGAGGATGGACTATAGTCTAGGATAAGTCTGGCAATGCAATCGCGAGATATCGGCGATATAAACTGGTTAGCGAACCCTAGATCACAGCCGGAGGTAAGGCGGGACAAGCACTCTTTACCTCCATCCCCCTGCGCTGATCATGTCATACGGGCAGGTAGCTATGCAGTAGTGGCTGCAATGGAGGCTCTAGGTCAATCACTCCAGTGTGCTCAGTGAACATAAAAGCAGCACAAAGTTCGACCTGACGCGGAAGGGGAAGTCGCTGGGTTTCTGCAGCAATCCAGTTCAATACTAAGGAGAGTACATACTGTAACTTAGCTACCACTTATCCTAGTGATGGCATTATGTCATGGTAAGAACCAGCGCTAGTGGCTGTCTACCTTATACGAACAAATCCAGTTAATTGACTCAACAAGGTTGATTGATATAGTTCAGGTTAAGGTTAAGATAAGATTTCCCTTTATACAAACAGAAAAGGACAGAGAACGAAGCAGAACATGAAGTGGTAGAACCAATTCGTCCCGTCTGCCCCATTCTTCCAGACAAAATGAGATGGAGTCGGTCGATACCGTGAAACTCGACGGACTAGAGATGGATCGCAGATGACCAGTCGCCGTTGGAGTGGGCGTGCATCGGGTTTGATCACCCCGGATGTGGATCAGACCAGAACACTCTCCGTCAAGTCTGAAGAACACAACAAGCCCAAATGCAAAGGTGGAAGTACAAGATGCGTGTTTGCAGTTGCTTCGAGAAAATTTCTCCCCGCATGGGCTCCCGCATGGGCTAAAAAGTACAGCGGACAATTCACAAAAAAACGAGAAAAAACATATGAAATTGGTATAGGTGGAGTCAGTCAGTGGGTGTGTGGTAAGAGTGGTAGCGGCAGACAATCCAGTCACAAGCCGGCGCTGGGGTTATACAAATAGATATAGAAAATCTGCGATACATGCAAAAGGGGTGTTCCAACTCCAACACGAGAAATAGAATATCAACATTTACAAAAAGTCACGCAATCTCGTACATGTCATCAGGGTGATGTGGTGGATGGCTGTCAGTGCAGCGGTTCGGCGGGAAGATAGAAGGAGGGAGGTCGGATAGGAGAGCGATGGGTGAAAGGAGTGTGAAGGCGGGTCATGAGGCTTCCATCTATTCTTCCATTCGGCCGAAGATACCATCGTCGTCGTCGTCCGCCTGGGCTGGCCGACTGCTGAAATCGACGTCGGCGTTGCGGGTTTGTCGCTTGGCACGGTCGGTTGCAGCACCACCCGTTCGGACTTCGCGCTCATCGGAGACCTTGTAAGACAGCGACGGGTTATAAGAAAGAGAGAGGAAGAGGTTGGAAGTGGTGTTCGAGAAGGCCGAGTTGGCAAGGCCTGCGTTGGACTGGTCCAAGCTGTGGCTTTCGCTGTCCGAGGGACTGCGTTGGTCGAGGAATCGAGTCGGGAGGGAAGGCACTGGAGGCACGCTAGGAGACAGCGGCACCGGCCCCATGCGAGGGGTGCCAAAATTGCAGAGACCGATCGCGGCTGCCAGATCAGCCTCGTCGTCCTCGTGCAACTTGGCTTCCGCAGTGGAAGGGCGGGTGTCAATGCTCGAGTGCCGCATGTGAGAAAAGGCTGGAGATGCCCAGGGAGCGCTGCTCGTGAACGAGCTTGAGGGGCCGGACTGATATGAGTGAGAGAAGAGACCCGAAGCATTGCTAACGCTGAATCGCTTGTCGGCCGTGGGTTCCATGGCCATGTCTTCATCGTCGTCCTCGTCCTCGTCCATTGGAGGCGGGGTCGTCTCCGCGGAACTGAGACCCTCTCGAAGCTCCGACGATGCGTCCGGTGAGGAGGCCGAGATCTCCGAGTCGGCTTCGGCGTTCTCATCGGAATCCTCCTGAGTCATCGTAACCAGCACAGAGGCGGCTTCCAGCAATTGCACCTGTTGGTGCTTGGAGATCAAAAGTTTCGAAGTGATGGCCCACGCAGGGTCATGTTCCCACCTGTATATCCAATAAACGTCAATTTACTGCGATCCACCAGGAGGAGAAGAGAGTTGGAGGGAGCGGAATGACCACGAAGGCGACCTGGGACAGAGCCGACATGGCGCATTTGCTCCGGACCGAGCCCGATGGCCGGATGGCATAGGGGGAGGATACACACATATGCTTGGACAAGCAGCTGCCATGCTTATACCCTTTCCCGCAACGCTCGCAGCGAAGCTCGGCCATGGATCGCTTTCCCTCGGGTTTGACCAGGTGGGCACCTTCGCTGGCCCGGCGGTTGCGGTTCTTGGTGGTGACGGGCTTGGCCGCTGGGTCACTGGGATCCGAGGAATCTGGCGCGGCGTTTTCGGAGATGGTTGCGGGGGGTACGACGGGGGTGGTCTGGGAAGGGGAGGTTTTGCGAGCGACCGGGGGTTCCTGGCTGGGGCTGTTCATACTGCGAGACAGATAAGAGCCGAAGCCGGAGGGGGCTCCGACCGAGCTAGACTCCCAGCCCTTTCGACTCCCACGGCGGTGTGCGGGCATCGGAATTCCCATGGAATCGCCCGATTCTTTCAAGGATGCAGCGACCGCAGCAGCGGCCGCATTAGCAGCAGCAGCAGTGGTGACACTCTTGCGACGAGTCACCCGATGATTGGCGTTGACCGCACCGAGCGAGATGGAGTGTGAGTGGTGACGGGAGTTGGATTGAGGAAGAGGGCGAGAGAGGGACAATTCCTATTTTATGGAAGATCGGAGTTGTTAGTCGGACATATTGTCTGGGGGGAGTGGATTCAATAGCGCTGACTGTCCGCAGAGCACGCCATCCACGGAGAAAGTCCAGGGGAAAGGAAAGAGTGCACGTTACCTTGAAGGAGGCCATGTTTAGTACGTGGACTGTCGGGCTGTCAATCCCGTGCAGTCCAGAGGTAGTAGTAGTATTGAATAGCACCAGAGAGGAAATCTGAGTGGTATGGTTTAGCGGAGGTGGTGGAGGGATCGTAGTCGAACAGTAGAGAAGTAGTGAGGAAGCGGGAGGTGGAGGGAGGAAAATGAGAAATAAATTGAAAGAGAAGTGAGGCAAAGAAATTCAGCTGGCGGGCAAAATCCAGGGATACGAGCGGCAGAGCAGGTACCTGTCAGGCTAAGCACGAGCAAGGTTCAGGGCCAACCACAAGGTAGTACGTGAGTGATTTAACGGGGCAATTGGGAGAGGGAGTCAATTGGGATGATTAGGAGGAGGATGGATATAGAGAAGGGGAAGGGGAGAGAGAAAAAGGAAGCGTTGTAGAAGAAGAGGAGAAAGAGGCAGAGGCAGAGAGGGGAAATTGAAAGTAAGAGGGGAAAGGGTTGAAGGGGGAGGGAGAGGAGAGAGAGAGAGAGCAAGAGGGACAAAAAAGGGAAAAAGAAAAAAATAATAATAATAATAATAATCAAAAATAAAATAAAATAAAACAGGAGATCAGAGTAAGTTACTATGTAAGTCAATCAAGTAAAGTTAGGGAAAAGAAAAGGTGTTAAGCAGCAGCTGCTGCAGGAAAGAGAGAGCGAGAGAGACCAGAGGAATGAATGAATAGAACAAGTGAATGAATGGATTGGATGGCTGCACGAGGTCCAGTCTAGTACGGTTACTGCTGATAATACTGATAGTAGGAGAGATTAGTTAATTACATTGCATCAGTCATCAATACCCAGGGAATTAATTGCTAAATTTATTTTTATTTTGAAAGAGAGGGGGAATCATTGTTAGATACTAATACTATCTATCATACTAGTCTAGTTAGTATACTACAGATAGGGACCTTTTATCTAGGTAGTTGGTAGTCTAGTGACTACAGTTTTGCGGGGGGGGGGGGGGGGGGGGGGGGGGGGGGTTTAATGTTTTTTCTCCTTCAATTCAACTGATGTTGTTGATTCATCTTCCTCACTGCTCACTGTCTCCCTCTCTTCCCCTCTTGAATTCCCCCTCTTCTATGAATTTATTTTGGTTTCCTTTCCCCATGCAATTCAAAACGAAATAGGCAAACCCGCGAGAGAGGATTGGTTGTAAATGACTGGATTGGGTTTTTGCTAGTAAAGCAGCAATGCGGGGGTCGGGCGATCCGCTCTGGATTCGACTCAATTACCGTCCAAAAACCAAAAATTCCCAAAGCTGTTTGTCCACGCGGATCTTTTCCCCAGGCAAAAGCAAAGCAGAGCAGAGTACTCCGTCAAGCAGAGCATCTTTTCTTTTTGGGTTGATTCTGGAAAAGACTTAAACTACCCCATCTCCAACCCACTCACCAAGAAAACCAGCGAATGGATCTCTGAGAACACCGAACACCGAACACCGCGGAACAAATTAATTTTCAAGGGCAGTCAGGGCTGGGCCGGTTCCTGACTAACAAACCAGCAACAGAACACGGAGCAGGAGCAGCGAAACCAGGCAGTTCTGGGATGTTATTTGCTCCACTCGCATCTGCCTTCCGAGAAGTGGAATCGTGGATGATATCAACCAGTGCTCGGAATTCAGAACGATTGGGTCCAGACAAAGAAGATTTCCCCAAGTTTCAGTAAGAAAAGAAAAAAAAAAAAAAGTTGAAGTTGACACTCAAATAATTTTTTGAGAGTCTTACTCTTGTAGTGTTTTGGCATGACTCTGCAGCAGAGTTATTGTTGTGGTAGTGGTGATTGTTTTTGTTTGGAGGCGGAGAAAGGCCCAGCTCCGGTCACCTGCGAGGCTACTAAGGACAGTACGTTGTGAGGACCCATCAGCTGGTGCTTCTGCAATGGGAAGCTGGCCAAATCCTCCGAACCTCCTCCCTCCTCTCCTCAGTCCGGATCATCCATTCTTCATTCTTTGTTTCTCTTCTTCACAAAGAACCATCGGAGGTTTGAATAAGAATCATGGAAATGATTCAGAAATACATGTAACAAAACAAAAAAAAAAAGGCAAACAAGAAAGTCCTTTTCAGGAGGGATTTCATTGTGCCACGAACAATCATTGATGGGCCCGGACACAGTGTGTAACTTGCTTACGACTGGCGACTTGCTGCAACTTCCCAAAAATCACTCAGGCAGATCGGGGCCTCCCGCCCCCGTGGCCGTCGATAGCCAGCCATGACCATACCGTAATTACGCCACCCTTCATCGACCGGTCTAGGGCCTGGAATAGGGTGGGGAGCATGATGTCATTTCCGCCAGCTGACCGTACTGTACGGGGCTTGGAGAGAGGGGCCGGGGGAAGCGCCCGCCCCGGGTGAGTTCGGTACCGTCACGGTAACTGGTACGTGGTGGTACAGTACGCTCGGTCGGTACAATACTGTACGAACTGACACAGTGAACCCGACCTTATCTCCAGTCCTCCAGCCCAGTCAGCAAGCAAGCACGCAAGTTTAAACTCAACTCGTCTCCTCTCCTCTCACCAGGTGTTCGTGGGTCACGGAGTGTGTAAGTTGCTCAGTCGATCAGTCAATCCTTCTGGATACCCCGTGACATGTCTTCCACCCCTCTCGAATAATAAAAAGTCGTGGACCTACCTCATTCCCGACTACGTTGAATTCTGTCCACTTTTCAAACCCATGGTGGACTCTTGAGTCTCCCTGATCTGCCAACCAGCTGGACCCAGTGGGCTGGCTGGCTGGCAGACAGACAGACAGACAGACAGACAACAAACAACAGACAGACAGTCTGGCCGTGGCCCTCAAGTGGAGTCGCCCACCACATCACCCTTTCCCCTACTCCGTACTCCTCTTTTTATGAGTATCCATCCCTTAACCCTTTCCCTATCGATGGATCATCCTACGTCACGATCGCTGAGCCTGACCGTCGGACTGTCTGACTGCTGACCTGGCGAAAATAAATTCCCCCCTCCCTTCCCTCCCCCCCCTTCACTGTCGTTCCTGATCGACGAAGGATTGCCAGGCACGCGGACATCGGAGTCTGAACCGAACCGGGTTTTGCAAGAAAAAAAACATTCCAAGGGAATGCCATGTGTTATTGCCCATCACACAGAAAAAAAAACTGGATTGCCTAGCGGTCAGCATTCATGAAATTCTTGTTGAAGAACTGCTGCCCAGTTTGGGGGGAGAAACAGAAAAAAAAAAGAATCCCAACTTCGGGATGACGTTGTGCACATTCCAGAGGGATCCACTTCGACCTCACTTCTGCCGGAGGTCCATCATCGCGCAATCCCTTTTCCTGCTGCTGCTGCTGCTGCTGCTGCTGCTGCTGAGAAAAGAGAAGGTAAAATAACTGGGAGACACAGGTTTCAGAAAATTCCGAGAAGACTTGCTGTGTTGGTCTGAAGCAATTGCGCCTCTGCGCCAAGAGCGTATTCGATGCAGTTGTTGCTGCTGTTGCTGCTAATACTGTGGACAGAGTGGAGTCCTCGGTTCCAGGATCGAAGAAAGGTAGCTCACAAACAGTCCAACAAAAACAATTGACCGTCAACCAGTCAGGCAGGAATCCGATTCCGCGGGCGACGTGCGGAAAGCTAGAGACGCTCGCCATTCGAACGTTCGGCCAAAATCCCTGCGACGAGGATCTGCAGCCGCAGAGGTGGTCCGATTGATCGATGAGACCGACCACCTGTCAACCGCCCAGTCAGCACGAAATCGCCCGACAGTTGGTTGCCCTGTCGGCAATTCATCTTTCAGGTTCGTTTGCTTTGCATAACGCCATGCTAGAATCGGGATCCTGAACAGCAATGGCCATCATTTTGTTTTCTTGTCCATAGTCTCACCCCCAATCGTAAGATAAGCTTCTGGGTGATAGACCCTGATTAGAGGCATTGAGGAAAGTCAATCAATTATGGAGTAACCAGGGCCACGCGTGGCGTTCTGGTGGGTACAACAGCGCGTGGACCTGTGTAAATGTCTCTCACGGAGATAACCAACATCTATGCCACAGCACATGTGTATAGTATGCGAATAAGAATACACTTACCCCGGAGGATCTCCGCTCTACGACCACCGAGATGTTCCCTCCCCCACTTCACGACTTCAACTCCCAACTCCCAAACCTCCCGAAAAATGAGATGGCATACTCTAATGCATAGTCTCTACTCATACTCACAGAAAATCAAGATCTAATCAACCACCCGCTGAAAGCAAACCGTACAGACACCCTGCCCTTCCCTGCCCCCGAAGCGAAACCTGGGATACTCGACCCTGCCCCAAACCACCAACCGATCCTTCTGCCCATCAGCAGCAGCAGCAGCAGCAGGAGCAGTAAACCACTCCACCAACTCCTCCTCCGTCCAGTTACAACTCGTCACCACGAGGAACCCGCCCGGACGCACCAACCCCCTGGCGATGCCGGGGTACCGTTCACAAACCCGCCTCTGCACCATCTTTCCCCCCTTCCTCTCTTGACCTTCCCCCAGCCCCTCAGTCCCCTCAGTCCCCTCCGCACCCTCCGCATCCTCCCCCTCAGAACCCGACACCACCTCCGCCGACAAAGAAACAGCATCAAACGTCCCCTTATCCAACACAATATCGAACCCCCGGCGCTCGTACGGAAACCACGCCAGCCCTTCAGGAACCACACTAGTAGCACCAGCACCAGCACCAGCACCAGCAGAAGAAGAGGATGAGGGCGAGGAGGAGAGGATATCCCACTCCTCGAAGCGAATATCCATATTCGTCCCCTCCCGGTCCCCTGGGCCCTGCCCTTCACCCCCCTCCCCCTCATCCTCCCCCTCATCCGAATCCTCATCCTCCTCATCCGAATCCGAGAGATAAGCCCGATGGATCCGCAACGCCTGCAACCGCCTCGCAAGCTCCACGCTCTGCGCCGAATAATCCACGCCGACCATGGCGCCCCGGAAGCCGCCGCGTTTCCGGAGCAGCGCCAGCATGCTGCCGTTGCCGGTGCCGAGGTCGAGGATGGAGGGTTGCTGCGGCGGCTGCGCTCCGCGGTTTACCCCGGTTTGAGCGTCGGCGTCAGCCTCAGCCTCAGCATCGGCTGCATGGCCGGGGAGGGGGTGGGTGGTGGTGGTGTGGCACGGCGCGAGGGGAAAGGTCTCGTCGGTGAGGAAGTCCAGGACTTTGGCGGGGGCGTTGTGTTCCGAGAACCAGGAGGTGCCTGGGTCGGAGTCGTCGTCGATGTCGTCTTCGGATTCTTCGGAGGGTTCTTCATCGGAGGAGGTGGTGGAGGAGGAGGTGGTGGTGGTGGTGGGTTTGGTGGTCGAGGAAGACGCGATGGGAGCGGGTTGTTTGGAGGAGAGGTGGGAGAGGGTGCGGGCGTAGTAGGTTTCCCAGCTATTCCATCGTCAGTCGGTGAGTTCTCTTTTCGCGCATTCTCAGGAATGCTCAGGGAAAGGCAGGTGGTGTCAACCCGAAAAAAAAAAGCGACAGAAAAAAAAAAAAAAAAATAAGAGGGGTAGCGGGGTAGAAACAGTCTTTCTAACTTACTAGTCCTTGGTGCCGAGTTCACTCGGTTCTAAATATGTGGGATGTTGGTCGGTCATGGTGGAATTGTGCTGACCCTTCTCCGTGGGCAATGGACAATGGGCAATGGCCTTGATGGTGTCCTGGTTGTTGGTCCTGGGTGGGAAGTGGATGGTTGGAGCGTCGACAAAAAATTGCCTTATCCGCCAACTTCTGGAGTTCTCCCCGGATCCCGAGACTGATCCGTGCGCTAACTACATACACACATAGCACTAACTACTTCCTGAATATTACTTTACTTTCTACTCCTACACAACACAACAACATCTTCTCGCTACAACGCGAATGTCACATTTCACCAACAAACCAATAAGCCTAGGGTATTCCGCAGCTGGATGCCACTTGCATGCCACATGCCTGCCACAACCAGATAAAGAAATGAGAATAGTATTACAAGTTATCAGGCACGTCACGATTCCTCGCCGCCCTTTATCTTTTATAACACCACGACGCCGCTTGTCCAGGAAGCATGCATAATGTTGAGCCCATGGCCTTCAATGCAAAAGATAGAGAAATGAACGAAATAACGACCGTAAAGCCCGCTTTGGTCATCAACTCATCAATTAGATGAAACAGGTAATGAATGTGGATGGGAAGAAAAGAAAGGAATGTAGATGCCACAACGGCCAGAGTGAAGATGTAAAGGAATGTTGCCCTGACGCTCGGGTCAGAATGAAGTGGTGGTAGTCATGGAATCATTTCGCAGACCGATGCCCAATGGCCAGTCCGATCGAAGACATTATGGCAGAATTACAGAAATTCATCAATATTTCTCATAATCAACCTCTCATTCCCGGGTGGCGGAGACCGCGGATCCGCTATCCGCGATCGGAACCGCAGTCCGTTGAGGCCATCATCCTCGAGGACATCGGAAACCGATCGCGAGATAGGCGCGGCCATAAAGTCCGTCGTCCTCGGTGAGAAGAGAGCGTTGGATTCCTCAGACCCTTCCCGCACGAACATGTCGGTCTTAGCCAACGAGTACGGTCCGGCTTCGGAGTGCCATGGGGGTGGTGCCGGTTTGGCAGGTGTAGTATCGCTTGTCAACCCGGTATGGAAGCTCTGGCGTAAGGGCAATGGCCGGGGTGAGATGCTTCGTTTGTGCGAAAGAGACTTGGTAAATCCAAGACTCTCAATGGACACGGGCGTGGTCTGGTTGGTGGAGGGCACCGACAAAGAGCTCATCGATGCTTGTGACATAGCATTGGACGAATGGGGTTCAACATCGGAGTATACACTCTCATTGCCAGGAATACAGGTCTCGACCGACTCTCGCTTTTCGGCTCGTGAACGCCGCTTTTCGGTGTCATTTGGCGAGCTTTCGCCGAACCACTCTTCAGGGGCGGCTTTGGACAAACCCCCGCGGAGGAGGCGGGAGCGGAAATCCGTCAGCTGGTAAATGAGACTCATGTTGGGCCCAACCCAGCGGCTGCGCCCCTTCACAATCTCGTACATCGAGTTGAAATCCAAGTCTCGGTTCTTGAAAAGACCATAGGCGATCACCAACGAGGCTGATCGGCTGGCGCCCAGCTGGCAATGCACAAGGACTTTCTTTCCATCTGCGATGCGGGAGTCGATCAGCTCGCATAGTGGGTATAGGTCCTCCAGGATCTCCGAGTTATGATCCCAGCCGACGTGGACATATTCCGGTCCGGATGCTTCACTTTTCGGAGTCGCCGGCAGCGATGCCTTACTTGGGGGATATTCAAATGCGGATTTGAATGATGTTTCCGAGGCGGCGGTCCATGGTTCCGCAATAGAAAGGCGCTTGGGACTGACGGACCCATTGCGCAGTGCGCTCACCACAGTCTCGGTGTTGGCGCTGGCCTTAGTAAACGGGTTTGCGACCTCCTTAGCCACATTCACAACAACGTCAAACTGGGATGCCTCTTGCGCAGTCGGTTCCAAGTAGAGAAAAACGCCAGAATCATAGATTTGAATGGGCCCATTGGGGTAGCCTCGCTCGCTACGCCGCGTCGATTCTCTAGAGTCCAGATGATCGTCCTCCTCCTTCAGCTCATGCAACACCCCACCAGAAGCGGAATCCTCATCCTCTACAGTCTGTAGGGGTGACAAGTTGCTCTCCGACGTAGCCGAGGGTCGCCGGGCGCCATGATGCGTCATGGGTCGAGGTAGCTGCATGCCACCCTTGGGACCGAAAGAAGGAGAAAAGACAGAGGTCAGGGAAGGCGAAGATTCGGTATGGCGCAGTGAGTGCGGGGTGGGAGGAACAAGCTCAGTGATGTTGTTGGAAAATGACCTGTCGAACCCGGGCGTGCGGATGGTCAAGTTTGCTGGTTTGCGGCGCATACCCTTGAGAGGCATGTGCACAGGAGACGGGGGAGCGGAGAGATGGTGTGAGGTCCCTTCGACCATAGATGCTGTTGCGATGGGTGGGCGCGACTGGGACGGTGGCGGCATCCTCAGTGAGAGGTTTTTGAGGTTTCGTGCCCGTCTGCCTGGAGAATCGGGCCGTGGAAGACTAGCGCCATCTGAAGCAGGTTGGGAAAGGCTGTTAGTCGACGATGACTGGCTTTCGAAGTTTCGCGCCGGTGGCATGGTGAATTTGTTGTTGAACGCCAAGGGCATGGACGAGGGAGATTCGGGAGAGGAGCTCGGAGATGTATCCGCCACAGATGGCGAGTCGAATGTTGAGATGGTAGTCGTGGGCGAAGAGTCGGCGGAACCTGATGTCACGGAGGAAATACTCGCACGATGTTGGAAAGGAAAGGGACGGCGGGTCGAGGTATTGATGGTGACATTGGTGGGCAGACGGAGAGGTTTGAGTGCTGTGTTCCGCGCCTCCTTCTCGGAGAAGTCAAGCGTGCGCCCGCCAAAAACTGACATGAAGGAGGGAAACGAGTCCGGGAGTGTTGGAGCGCTGGTCTGCACCGGCATGGTTGTTTCAGATGTTGGTGAGATACACCTACGTTTGAAAGGGATCGTTGCCCTTTCCGGATCGCAGCTGTAGTGAAGAGTCGGCGCGAACACTGGGGCACAATTGTTGTGGCCAGCTCCAAGAAAACAAGGTAGAGTCGCACTTGCTACCAGCGCAAATGACCTTTTGTTTAGACAATCAGCTTCCATGTTTCAGGGTAAGTTGTTGGTTTTCGGCAGTAGAAGCAAGCACAGCTGCAAGGAGAGTGAAACCGGTTCGAGGATCGGCCAGCTTCGTGAAATGAAAACAACAGAGCTAGTAAGGTCTGTAGAAGCAACAAAGAAGAGAACAGGATCGCATATGCACGCAAAAGCAGAGATTCGCAGTTGATGTCCTAAATGGAGTCCGAGATCAGGAACATACCAAGGAATGCTGCAAGAGAAGGATATCCTCTTGAGATCAGTCAGTAAAGTGTTTGAGGTGAAGGATTGAAAATTGAGAGATCTCAAATGAGAAGCAGCGACGAGAACATGAAGTTCGAATGAAGGAGAGGAAAAGAAGCTTTAGGTATAGTTCTTCATGAAAGAGGTTTTGGAAGTAAGTGAATATGCAACTAGGGTTTGGGGGGGAGGAGGGAGAATTGCCGCCCGGGGAGAGTAACAAAGTGGGCAGTCGTTCCTCCGGGGAATGACGACAGAAAACGTGGGTGGGATTGCTCTCAGTCGCAAACGACTGCCCACCACCACTCAAAGGAACGGCACGGACAAGTCGCAATGCCAGGCAGGCAGGTGGAAAAGGTCCCTGCGTCAAGGGAAGAGGGAGGGGGGTGGGAACAGGGAGG